>NC_135871.1:5421102-5721102 GCF_031162955.1 Sander vitreus | reverse complement strand
ACGCACACACCAGCGCACAAGTATAAACATCAGCTGCGTGGAGCCTCCGCAGAACCATAAATCAGTGAAGAAATAGACAGAGACAACAAAACAAAGTGAAAGAAAAGAAAGAACCTAAAGAGAGAGCGAAGGGAGCCAGTGGAGCAAAAAGAACACAAAAGTAAGAAAATGAGTGTTGCTCAGGGAGACGACGAAATAACAGAGATTGAAAAGGAAACTATAGTGGCCAAAAGTAATGCCTCCTCGGTAGCTTGGAAATACTTTGGCTTTAAGCCAATAGATGTTGCATTGCATTGTTTTTTATACTGTAGTTACAACCAGTACAACATGTCCTGTTCTATAGACATGCTCTTTATTTATTTATTTTATACTGGACAACCAGTACAACATGTCCTGTTCTATAGACATGCTCTTTATTTATTTATTTTATACTGGACAACCAGTACAACATGTCCTGTTCTATAGACATGCTCTTTATTTATTTATTTTATACTGTACAACCAGTACAACATGTCCTGTTCTATAGACATGCTCTTTATTTATTTATTTTATACTGGACAACCAGTACAACATGTCCTGTTCTATAGACATGCTCTTTATTTATTTATTTTATACTGGACAACCAGTACAACATGTCCTGTTCTGTAGACACATGTTGTACCAGTCCAATATGACAGTCAGTTGAAATAAACCTTGTGTTGTAAGAAAACTTGTTTTATTTGTTATAATCTATTTTGATGCGTTTTCCCATAACTTTTGTAATTTTACATATGTTTAAAAATATCGAAATTAATATCAATATCGCAATATTCATTATCGATATCGCAATATCACATTTTTTCAATATCGTGCACCCCTACCTTCTATTTGCTGGATGGTTTTAAGGTCGGTAGCTGACATTAGCAGATAAGCCCATTGACAGCGACGTTATTGTTCATATTTTGGCACAATCAATGTTGACCGTAGTAGTAGTGGTCATAGTGACTGAAAGTGTGATGTGAGATGCTAAAAAGAATCTACACTGTTTTCAGGTAATGTCACTTTTTGACGTTCAACACCCCCACCCCCGCTGCTGAAAACAATTCTAGAGGAAACACTGTCAACCATCACAGCATCTACATAGAGAGCTAGGAGTACATAGTAGATTTTTTCAGAACGTGTTCAAATAAATGATTGCTCTGCTTGGTTGTAGCGTCCAGAGGGAATTTGAAAGACAACCGTTTATCCCGCCTCTCGGATTGAGCCCTGCCAATGGTGAGTTCCCAGACCCAACATCTGGATGTGGGTCTGGCTTGTCAGGCTAAGATAGGCCATCACCCGATGCGGGAACAACAGAGTTTTAATTTGTCTTTCCACTGGCTGCAGAGCTAAAAGTTGGTGACCATTTATCTATATCATGATAGCTAACACAAAAACTAAAATAAAAATTTGACATAGAATTTGTGATTTATTATTTGACTATTCGGAATACATTAGGATATTCCTAATAATTTGACAAAGCCCCTGGTGTTTTGTCTAATTCCCAGCATTGCTAACAGTGGTGTTTTAAACTAAATGCTAACATCAGCATGGTAACATCCACACAATGACAAAGGATGTGTCCTTAAGCTCTCTCTATTGATTCATTGACTACTCCCTATTGAACAGATGCTAGGTTTAGTGAACAATACATAGAGATTTTAAAAATCAAGTTACTACTTGTTACTGAAAGGCATTGAATGTTGTCAGAGATCCAGATTTAGCAATTTTTAGCTGCCTCCATTCTGCCAAAATAGTCTCAAAAGTCTCCAAAGAGTCTCTCACTCTGCCTTCAAGGGTCATTTTGCTTTAGTGTGCAGTAATGGAAAAAGGGAAAATGGTCCCATTAACTAGATAATTAGCTGCATGCAGTATACATGCTGTTTATCCTGCTGTGCTGCGAGTCGAGGCAGAGCTTTCTCATGTGTTCTTAAAAGAAGTTACAAAGCATTTGACTTTTGAGAAAACTACAGCTGGAGACAACACTGACTGGGAAATAAAGCAACAAACAACATGCTATAGCTATTCTTAGAATGAACAGCATTCTTATTGTGCATTATCAACATATTTTGGGCATTGTATGCCTGTGGATCTATAAATTCCATGTGGATATGTTCCCTAAAAGACATCTCTTATTTGGAGGTGGTATGATGTTGCCGTATTGGACTTAGTGAAAGTCGTTACGTTGACTCTTTAACATTAGGGTAATGCATGAGAAAAGCTGATGGAGAATCCAAAATAGAAAAGGGTTAATCCTCAGGAGAGGGTGAATATGTTCTGTAACTTTAATGGCAATGTGGTCATCAAATTTTGGTATTTGTAAAGGTAAAAGGGAAAATGTGGGCCCGATGGCGGTGCTATAGAAAAGGTCAGATGATCACCAAAAACATAGGGATTGAACCTCTCTGGGGGGTCCATGGATAACTGACCAGAAGTTTTTGAGACACCTTTTCATAAACAGGTGTTGCTCAAATCCCACAGCTTTCCCTCATAACATAAAAACTAACCTTTACAGAGTGAAGTTTCCATGTGAAAGACGGACAAATGGACAAATAAACATTACTGTTTGAAAAGTCTTATTCAATGACCTGTATGCATCTGTGGAATCACACAAACTATCTTTTTTTCAGAAGTTCATTGAGCTGCTTAACCTGTTGCACTAAAACGTATAATTTTGCATTTCAGTAATGTTAGCTAACGTTACCAGTTCTTGGAAGAACTGGTAACGTTAGCAAAGGTGTCAAACTCAATTTCACTAAGGGCCACACTGGAAAACAGGAATTTAAATCTAGGGTCAGACATTTCTAGTTTATTGACATGCTTTTATTTAATTGAAAAAAATATATTTTTTTGACTGTATGATTGCATGTCCCTTATATTTTCACTTACAGTTCGATCGACATTAAGCCTGTTTCACAGCATGAATATGAAAACTCACTGCTTCTGTGGGAATTTCTGAGTCTCAAAGTCGACAAATCTTCCAAAATTCACGTGTGTCGAGTGTCACCTAAATACAGTTTTAAAAACTGTTTTCCATCTTTTTGGTTTGGCGCACAACTAGGCGAGCCAAAATGTATTGTGAACCTAAAGTGATATCCGGGCCTGATCAAAACGAGCAAGGGGCCGGATTTGGCCCGCGGGCCTTGAGTTTGACAAATGTGCTCTACAGTAACTAAAGCCACTAAAAGTTCTACAAGATGCGGCAATACGACAACCGGGATTAACCAAAAAAACAGGCAGATGCACGTTGTTATTTATGCCGTACGGTAACATTACATGTAAATGATGTTCGATAAAGAAATACCAGTGTTTCCTCTATGTTGATAGCCTAGTGGCGGTCCGCCACGGTAAAATTTCCAGCGCCACGGTATCAGAAATAGGGCAGACGCACAACAGGGTTTCCGCTATGTACACCGCGCACCACCGCTCCTTCAGCTGTTTATGAAAAGTCATAAACTCATAGCGCCGTCTGCTCTACTGAACTCAAGCGAACTGTCATCCGCTCTCTCTCCCCCTAGGGTGAGCAGAGCAACTGGAACAGTGACAGGACGTCATCACTCGCGAAGTTATGGCAACCAAATAAACAACAGGGCGAGTACTACTTCACTCAATAAGTGATAAACAGCGACGAAAGCCGCGACATGAAATCCACACTCACGCCCATGAAATATGACAGCTACAGTTTATTGGAAAATAGCATTGTGGACACTGAAGTTGATGAATTTACTGTTTATCAGACCCCAGATGAGACAAGAAGCTAACGTTAGCCACGCTGCTGTGACGGCCCCTCTGCCTTTGACTCGCCGCTGCAGGAGACTGTGTGTATTCCTCCGACACGCTGTATTAACGTTACTGATTTAAAACTGTTTTCCAGGTTAGTGGGGGTGCATACCACTCAAAACCAACATGAAAAATGTAGCTAGTAATGTTCACTCAGCATTTAGTTTTGTTATTAAACTGTGTGTAAAATGAGCGGTGACGTTAAATCACCCTACGGTACCGTCTATTTTCTGGATGGTTTCAAGGTAACGGTCGGTACCTTATATTAGCAGAAAAGCACGTACTCTGAAGTCCAACACCCCCTCCAAACATTCTAGAGGAAACACTGAATACTGTTATTACCCAACGTTTAAGCTGCTCGTCGCAAGCTAAACCCAGACAGTGAAGAGTATGTTAGTGAAGAAATTGCTGTACGGACACACCAAACAGGGGCCACTGACAAGTTGCATTTTACACTCTAATATGTTGCGTTTAGTATTTTCATTCTTGACAGTTCTTTTCTTTTTTTAAATCTAAGGGATCTAAAGTATATCAAGATTGTTTGCTTATGTTATATGTTACATAAAACTAATTACGATTGGCTAATATATGGTTGATGCATTTTTCCCCAAATATTGATATCAGTATTGACCTCACAAATCCAGTATATGTCAGGCTATATGTTGTGGAGGAAGTTCTGGCTAGTCCACACAGCATTCTGGGATAGGAGAAAAACGTGCTCTGGTTTATTGGCATTTCTTTAAACCAATCACAATCGTCTTGGGCGGCGCTAAGCACCAGACAGAGCAACGGCGCCGCTGCAAAAAGCCTCGGAAAAGAACTTGTTTTGGTGGAAGATGTGTGTTCAAAAGTTGTTTTAGTCGTGCAACAGAAAACTGAGATTGGACAGATAGTCTAGCTAACTGTCTGGATTTACCCTGCAGAGATCTGAGGAGCAGTTAACATATTCCTCATTAATCCACCAGAGTTTAAAATGCAAACACAAAGAAACGGAAGGTGACGGACATCCGGCCAAAATAAGGGAAACCCAGCGGAATTCAAGGAGGCACTGGAGCAATACCGGAAATGAAACGTCGTCGATATAGACTAATCCTGATAAAATAAAGTGAATTGAATCCCTAAGAAGACATTAATATTAAAAATGAGCACAATATTAATTTGACAAACACTATCCAAAAATAAATATTTGACGAATTTTCTTTTTTCTCGTCTAAAGTAAAAGTAAAACTGAAGTACGTCAAGACATCTGAACTGCCCAGACGATCCATTTTTTTATTCTAACGCTAATTAATTAAGAGCGCAGTGTGAAGAGAAGCAAAGAGCAATAGAGCATTACCTTTTAAATTACGTCCCATTTGTGCAACTGCAGTATAATCATACTGTAACAAATCATTTTGTATGGTTAATTAAGACTTGATAGACAGGAATGTGAGCTATAAAGTGTCACTGATAAAGCAGGTCAAGAGTCTGCTGGACCACGATCACTACAGACATCCAAATCGATCTGTGCTGCTGCTTATAATGGAGCGAGATTGAATTAGATGAGAATAGATATGAGTCATGGAGGAAAATGATAGAGGTCATTGCTACCACGGCACGTGCACGCGCACACACACACACACACACACACACTCACACACACACATACACACACACACACACATTCTAATGAGGCAGAGGTTGTGGTTTGTTGCGGTGCATGAGCAGAGAGGCGAAAGCCGGCAATTGTAAACACGATTATCTCTAATCCAACACACTCCACTGTTATAATGCGTAATCATAGCTGAATGTGTGTGTATGTGTGTGTGTGTGTGTGTGTGTGTGTGTGTGTGTGTGTGTGTGTGTCGGTATTTGACCTTAGAGGGATGGAAAATGCTGGAAAAAAAACAATGTCTGCAGAGTTGTTTGCTTCACATACATATCTTTGTTTGTGTGTTTGTACCAGTAGCTAAGTTTCCATCCACGAATTATCTGAAGTTCGGTAAAAAAAACTCATGCGAATAAAGCTGGTGAAAGTGTGTTTCCATCCAACGGCTTTAAAGCGAATAAAAACCTGTGCGTAATGACGTCACATGCTGTTTTGCGGTCAAATTGGTATATCGAATTGATTTTAGACATCTTAAGGTGTTTCCATTCATTTTCGCACTAACATTCAAGCAAACATTTTCGAACAAAGTTTTGCTAGACAAAATGGATCACGCCATCTACCAACAAATGATCAATATTGCACAAGTTGTAATAGTGCTTATGTGCCAGCTGATAGCGACATATCAAGCTATAATAAGAAAACAACGACGCTATCAAGACATTGCTATGATGATGCAGATGCACATAAATGCCCGACGACAACCGAGTCGGCCTGTGGTGTGGGAACGACAGCGTTATATTTTGCTCGTAAATTAAATTCAAAAAGTCTCTTGTCTCCTCGTTAGTCCACTTCCATCTGTCTTTGTTGACACCCGCCATGTGTGAAAACAGACCGGAAATACTGGGCAGAAATGAACTAAAACTTCTTCTTCGTTTTGTGGCGGGTTGCAACCATAAAATGACCTAAAACTTAATTGCAATTCATTATTTATTCAGCAAATAACGTTTCCATCAGCGTTTATCGCATAAGCCGAATATCGATCAAGATAAAATCCGATGAGACCGAACGTATTTCCTTTGAGTCGATATTCATAAAATTCAATCAAATTTTACTGTTTCCATAAGGCATTTTTCATTCAATATCACTTAATTTCGATAAAAACGTGTGGATGGAAACATAGCTATAGACTGTAAAAAACAATAATGGACATAACATTGGTGACGTCACCCATTGGTTTGTGGACTGCCATTTTGAAGCCAGCAGTTTGCACTTTGGCTGTCGCCATCTTGGTATTTTGGAGCCAGAAGTGACCATATTTGGAAAAAAGGGCAGAGCTGAGGAGGATGACAATTGATAGTTGCTTTTCCAACCCTTCTGACACGATTAATTCGGTGGAGGTTTGCCGGCTGGTAAATGCGGACCACCGGATACTGGCACCGTTCATATGCATGTACGGCAGTAGGCTACAGAAATACAGCAGACTTTCGCTTAAGTTACAAGCTAACGCTAACGCTAGCTAGCTTTGGTTGACAAGGTGCGACCCAACGACATTTTTAGGCGACCAAAATGTTCCACTGTTAGGAAGTGAAAACACACAGTGAGAGGGTCAAAGTTTAAGATGAAAATATCGTTTAAATGTCCACAGTGCCATGGTTATCATTGCTAAGCCTCTGTCCTGATTGACAGGCCGGTGTGTAGCCACGCTCTAAATGATCCCCTGCTTTATCGTCTATTTTAAAATAAATGGGACTATGATTTACCAAACGAAAATCATGCTGTACAGAAGAAGACTTGAAAGTAGCGATTGAGACCATAAACTCTTTATAAAAATGTTTACTGAGGTAATAAATCAAGTGACAAGTAGGCTCATTTTCTCATAGACTTCTACAGAAACAGACTAATTTTTGCAACCAGTGGAGTCGCCCCCTGCTGGAAATTAGATAGAATGCAGGTTAAAGGCACTTCTGCATTGGCTTCACTTTTCAGGCCCTGGAAGGAGTATGGATGCTCTGTAGGTATACTGTGTGTGGTGAGATAAGAGGAGGTTAGTGACATTGATCCGACGAATTACAGTGCTGGAGAAGAGACAGTTGCTGTCATAAGAATGTAAAGAAGAATCTCCTCTGACAGATTTGAGTGGGGACATTTTCTAATCTGAAGGTCTTTCATTTTGTTTGTTTTTTTGTTTAGCGCTCAGTGCTGCTGGTGTTTTGTTTTGTGCTGTGCTTCACCTGTCAATCAAATACTGCGAGCACCTGTCTGTTGTTAGCTTGGTTGATGCTCCTCTCTTTTGGATTAACCAAGATGGGATTTAGTGCTAAAACCAGGATTTTTAGAATGAATTAAACGTCAAACTCATTTATCAAGCAAAGATTTTATGAACTGAATTATCAATCCGTCTATCCATCATCCCAGCCGCTTCACACTCGGCTGTGAACCGCTCCAGTGAGTGCTGAAGGTCACAGGCCGATGATGCCATCAGGACCACATCATCTGCAAAAAGCAGCGATGAGATCCCCAGCCCACCGAACTGCAACCCCTCTCCACCCCGACTACGCCTCGATGATCCTGTCCATAAATACTACAAACAGGATTGGTGACAAAGCGCAGCGCTGGCGGAGGCCAACTCTCACCTGAAACGAGTCCGACTTACTGCCGAGATCCCGGACACAGCTCTCGCTTTGGTCGTACAGAGATTGGATGGCCCTGAGAAGGGACCCCCTCACCCCGTACTCCCGCAGCACCTCCCACAGTATCTCCCGGGGCACCCGGTCATACGACTTCTCCAGATCCACAAAACACATGTAGACTGGTTGGGCATACTGCCAGGCTCCCTCCAGGATCCTTGCGAGAGTAAAGATCTGGTCCGTTGTTCCACGACCAGGACGGAATCCGCATTGTTCCTCTTCAACCTGAGATTCGACTATCGACCGAACCCTCCTTTCCAGCACTTTGGAGTAGACTTTACCGGGGAGGCTGAGAAGTGTGATACCCCTGTAATTGGCACACACCCTCTGGTCCCCCTTTTTAAAAAGGGGAACCACCACCCCGGTCTGCCACTCCTTAGGCACCGTCCCAGACTTCCACGCAATGTTGAAGAGGCGTGTCAACCAAGACAACCCCTCCACACCCAGAGCTTTAAGCATTTCTGGACGGATCTCATCAATTCCTGGGGCTTTGCCACTGTGGAGTTGTTTAACTACCTCAGCAACCTCCACCAGGGAAATTGATGCCAATCCCCCCTCATCCCCCCGCTCTGCCTCTACCATAGAGGGCGTATTAGTCGGATTTAGGAGTTCCTCAAAGTGCTCCTTCCACCGCCCTATTACCTCCTCAGTTGAGGTCAACAGCGTCCCATCCTTACTGTACACAGCTTGGATGGTTCTCCGCTTCCCCCTCCTGAGGTGGCGAACGGTTTTCCAGAAGCACCTTGGTGCCGACCGAAAGTCCTTCTCCATGTCTTCTCCGAACTTCTCCCACACACGCTGCTTTGCCTCTTTCACGGCAGAGGCTGCAGCCCTTCGGGCCCTTCGGTACCTTGCAACTGCCTCCGGAGTCGTCTGGGATAACATATCCCGGAAAGACTCCTTCTTCAGTCGGACGGCTTCCCTGACCACCGGTGTCCACCACAGTGTTCGTGGGTTACCGCCCCTTGAGGCACCTAAGACCCTAAGACCACAGCTCCTCACCGCAGCTTCAGCAATGGAAACTTTGAACATTGTCCACTCGGGTTCAATGCCCCCAGCCTCCACAGGGATGCACGAAAAGCTCCGCCGGAGGTGTGAGTTGAAAGTCTGTCAGACAGGGGCCTCCTCCAGATGTTCCCAATTTACCCGCACTACCCGTTTGGGCTTACCAGGTCTGTCCAGAGTCTTCCCCCACCCCCTGACCCAACTCACCACCAGATGGTGATCGGTTGACAGCTCCGCCCCTCTCTTCACCCGAGTGTCCAAAACATACGGCCTCAGATCAGATGAAACGATTATAAATCGATCGTTGACCTTTGGCCTACGGTGCTCTGGTACCAAGTACACTTATGAGCATCCCTATGTTCGAACATGGTGTTCGTTATAGACAATCTATGACTAGCACAGAAGTCCAACAACAAACAACCACTCTGGTTTAGATCAGGGAGGCAGTTCCTCCCAATCACGCCTCTCCATGTGTCTCCACGTGCGCGTTGAAGTCCCCCAGCAGAACTATGGAGTCCCCGACTGGAGCCCCATGCAGGACTCCACTCAAGGTCTCCAAGAAGGCCGAATACTCCGAACTCTTGTTTGGTGCATATGCACAAACAACAGTCAGAGTTTCCCCCCCCCCCCCACAACCCGCAGGCGTAGGGAGGCGACCCTCTCGTCCACCGGGTTAAACTCCAACGTAGCGGCGCTCAGCCGGGGGCTTGTGAGTATCCCCACACCTGCCTGGCGCCTCACACCCTGGGCAACTCCGGAGAAGAAAAGAGTCCAACCCCTATCCAGGAGTATGGTTCCAGAACCAAGACTGTGCGTAGAGGTAAGCCCCACCAGATCTAACCGGTAGCGCTCCACCTCCCGCACAAGTTCCGGCTCCTTCCCCCACAGAGAGGTGACATTCCACGTCCCCAGAGCCAGCCTCTGCTGCCCGGGTCTGGTCCGTCGAGGCCCCTGACCTTCACTGCCACCCATGTGGCAGCGCACCCGACCCCAGAGGTTCCTCCCACAGGTGGTGGGCCCATGGGATGGAGAGATGTCCGCCACGTAGCTTTTTCGGGCTGTGCCCGGCCGGGCTCCGTGGCAAACCCGGCCACCAGGCGCTCGCTGACGAGCCCTCCATCTGGGCCTGGCTCCAGACGGGGGACCCAGGCTTCCTCCGGACAGGGTCACTTCATCCCTTCCTCGATTTTTCATAGGATTTTTGAACCATTCTTTGTCTGGCCCCTCACCTGAGACTACTTTGCCTTGGGAGACCCTACCAGGAGCACAAAGCTCCAGACAACACAGCCCTCAGGTTCATAGGGACACACAAACCTCTCCACCACGATAAGGTGATGGTTCCCGGGCATCAGAATTGTTCAAATCAAAACGATGCCCAACCCTAGTAATATTAGACTGAAATGTATGTACCAGGGTAATAAGAGGCCAAAACAAAGGGTAATAATAGGGAAACATTTAAATATATACTGTATATTATTATATTATATCTCATCTGACCATTTGGTGATAATAATTAACCATTAACACATTATTTGCATCATACCTCATGATGCACATGCATCTCCCACTAACATCATTTTATATTAAGCTGAATCCAGATCAGTACAGTTCAAATGATTTGCACACTTGACGGAGCCTCGCAGACCCCAGCTGGCCTGAGCCAACAGCAGAAGGAACAACGTTATTTTGGGGAATTTGCTGCCACGTGTCACAAGCTCCATTGTTGCGTATTTGCAGAGGGGCTGTCAAGCGAACGCCACTAGAAATAGGACTAGCTAACTGAATTTTTAATTCCCAACAGAGGCACCCGCAGCCCATTCCAGCAAATACCCTACTCCTTTATTCCCCGACAGTACACTCCTTATCTCTGTAACAAAGGAAAAGACTGCACACTGACAAAACTGTTAGTCTCACCTTTATTAAATCCTCCATTTTAGACTTTTTCTTTGGCAGGAGGGTGAAATAATTTGACTTTTTGTCCTCTAATTCAACCTAAAACGTGCAACATCATTCAACAGGGGCTAATCTTCGTTACGTTGTCATTTGGTTTTGGAGTCTAATCTAGCAAGGAAGTTAAACGAATAAAACAAATCTAATTAACCGCTCTGTCTGAAGCGTTTGCTTGTTTTGAGAACAAAAAGGCTTAGACTCTCCACATGAGATCAAATACTTGTTTAGATGGATACGTGCATGCACATCACATCTGCAGCATGCACAAAGATGCTCGTATCTCCTCAGTGTGTGCACATGCCGTGTTTCTGTGCTTGTGCATGCAGTATATTTTCTTGTGAACAAGAAGAATGCTCAATGACTTAAAATGTATCTGATGCTTCTATGTGTAAAAAAAAGACACCAGACAACGATAGATAGAAAGAAAAACACAAAGAAAAAGCAGGAGACAGGGGGATGAGAGAGCAGATGATAATGGAGCGAGAGAGAGAGAGAGAGAGAGAGAGAGAGAGAGAGACAGAGAGGGAGCGAGAGAAAGAGTGGTATAAGGAACACGTTGTAAAGGCATCTCTTAGTGCAGGAAAGCAGGAATAATCCCTATTAAGATAATTAGTGTTTCAGGAGACAAAGCATAATTAAACAGAAACAGGCTATAAACTATGTGCTATCTAAATATAACTCGCCCTTACAAATTCAGACTGTCAGATTGCGGAATCCAATGTCTGTGCAGCCCAAACTGCAGGCAGGAGGAGCATGTGTGCATGCAGACATTAGATGGGGGCGGTGTGTTTACAATGAGATCAAGAGAATGCCTGGCAGGACGTCAGCCCTGTAAAGCCCCAGGATTCCACATGGAAAACACTAACACACTCCGTGCCATGGAGAAAACACATGCACATGCGCACGCACACACAAACACACACACACACACACACACACACACACACACACACACACACACACACACACACACACACAAGCCCCAGAAAAAGCAAACATATGACATGAGAGCTTTTGGTACACATTGAGGAAGCGACTAGCAGACACTCAGGGATAAAAGCCCAGTGACGCTGGCAGCGTTCAGTCTAAAGGAGCACAGAGAGGATATATACCTGGGAGAAGTTTGTGATTTTCATCAGCTTTCATCTTAATGTCAACATCCCCCTCACTTTCTTTCTCTCTCTCTCTCTCTCTCTCTCTCTCTCTCTTTCTCTCTCTCTCTCACTCTCACTCTCACTCTCTCTCTCTCTCTCTCTGTTTGTCTTCTGCTCTTTACCAGAGGGAGCGCTGTTCATTATTCATCTTCAGTTCAGAATTTTTGAAGCCAGCTCTCCTGAGAAAGGATAGTGTGTGTGTTTGTGTGTGTGTGTGTGTGTGTGTGTGTGTGTGTGTGTGTGTGTGTGTGTGTGTGTGTGTGTGTGTGTGTGTGCGTGCATCAGTGATGGAGTACTCGAGTCCTGGACTCGGACTCGTGACTTGACTTGGATTCTCGGACTGATGATTTTTACTTGGACTCGGACTCCAGGATGTATAAAGTCGGACTTGAGCATTCATGAAAAAGGACTCAGACGTTGGATGAAGTTTCTGACTAAATAGGTTATACAAATTTGATATAAGATGTTACACTTTTCCTGTTTCGGGCTCCAAGACCGGGCGGGAAGCAGCTGGGGAGACGTTCCATCCAGGGCTGATGTTCTTTTGGGGGTAACACCCTTTACTCCACCGACAGTATTAACAAAAGATGAAGCCACATTGTCTTGAGAAGCTTCTTGTTTTTTGTTAACTGTTAACTCACTTTACATCTCTTCTCAGTCGGACACCGCTACCGCTCGCTCTCCTTGCTTGACAAAACACTCATTGACGTCACTCACTTAACGCTGCATTCTCGCTCTTACTTTCACTACTCTCGTAACAAAGGAATTGATATTGATATATGCAACTGTAGTGCATGATTCACGGGCTTCCACTACATAGAAAAAAGTCAGTAGATAAACTCCCTTTGCAATCGTGACAGTGTGTTATGTCTCGTCAAGTATGTTAAGATAATTCACTCATGTCTAGTCTTGTTGTGCACTTCCTGTTTTATTTTGTATTCACCTTTCCCTCTCGTTTCAGACCCTGACTTCCTCCCTTTGTGCGAATTTCCCGCCATTGTGATTGTCTACCCCGCCCCTGATTGGTTTCACCTGTTTTCCCCTACCTCTTGTATAAATAGTCCTAGGCTGTTTCTCAATCTCAAGAATGCAAAGAACGGACTTGTGTTCTTGGGGAGAATGTTCTTGCTGCTTGTTCTTGGAAGAATGAACTTGCAAGTTCACAAGCACAGAAAACGCTGTTAACAGTTTGAGACGATGTGTTCTCGCTGGTTTTGCGCAACACCCCCAGCACAGAGGCTACCTGCAGTGCTCCAAAATAACAGCTAGAAATAAAACCCACAACAATATAACCACTTTGAACCACTAGAAAACCTCACAATGTTACAACTACTGCAATAACATTAAAAAATAAAACTTATTGAGCTTTAATTTTATTGTTTATAGTTTAGCTCAAACACCCCTTAATTATTCAAAAGAGTGGAACGTGATCCCTACTATTATTAGTGTATTAGTTTAAGTCAGTTTAAATAAAAAAAAGAAGTAGGCCTATGCACTGGCGTGTCCTAAGTGTCCCTATTAGTGTTATGTGGAATTATCATTTCTACATTATTGTAGTACACTGTAATTGGTATGTTACCACTTTATGTACACCTGTTCATTTATCATACAGACTGACTGTCCGAGCGATGAGCTAGCGCCCCCGGCAGGCGCTAGCTGGCTGTCGCGTCACTTTGTGGAGCTCAACTCCGAAAACTTAAAAGCAAATTGTCAATTCGGCAACGATCTTCGCAAGACTGCCAATATTCTAAATCTAAACAGTTCATTTCTCGCCTAAAACATTCTCAGAAGTGAATTTAGTGATGAATAAGATGGCGAAAATTGTTATTGTCTATGTACTGGAAACCCGACCCTCCTTGAATGCCGAAATTAATGTTGGGATACGGTTGCTGCCAAGTTCATACAGGTTACCAACCAATGCATCCTCGGTAAAATGGGCGTGTCAAGAACATTTCCGGTAAGCTTAACTGTTCTTGGTGAAATGCGAACTTGTGTATTGGGACAGTACTTTGGCAACATGAGATGACGTTTCACAGGGACACAAGAACACAAGTCAATAGAAGAACACAGATTGAGAAACGCCACGTCTCCATTTGTCTTGTGCCAGGTCGTCTTGTTCAGTCTGTGTGACAGTCTAGTCCAACGTTCCAGCCATGTTTCCATGATATTTGGTTTTGTTTGTATTTTGTTATCCTCCAAGTGAGCGCTTTACTTTGTTTGTACTTTGATCCTCATTGTGAGTAGAGATGCACTGATCGACCGGCTGGTGACCGGAATTGGCCGATTTTCACGTCATCGGCCATGACCGGCGACCTGCCGGTCAGTCTGACATATGCCGATTTTATGCCGGTCAAATTCACTCGGGCGCTGCATGACTTACATCGCGCAACATCAGCACCACACGTGCACATGCAGGGTTTCCGCTATATGCATGTAGCAGCAGCGCACTGCCGCTCAATCAGCTGTTTGTGAAATGTCATAAAGTCGTAATTTTACACGGCTAGGCAGAGCCGTCTGCTCAGCTGCTCTCTCTCCCCTCTGAGGCTGAAAAACTGGAACATGAAAACCGCACTCACGCGGGTCCAGTGAAATATGACAGCTACAGTTTATTGGAAAATAGCGTTGGGCACACTGACTTTGAATTTATTTTATCTTAGTTTATCAGACCCCAGATGAGACAAGAAGCTAACATTAGCAAACGCTGTGTGGTCCCTCTGCCTCTTACGCCCCGCTGGCCGCTGTAGGAGACAAAAAAGAAAAAAGAAAAAAAAGAGATGCTGTATTCCTCCGACATGCTGTACTAACGTTACTGTTTAAAACGCTTTCTAGGTTAGTGGGGATGCATACTGCTCAAAACAAACATTAAAAACGTAGTAATCTTCCCTCGGTGTTTAGTTTTGTCGCTAAACTGTGTGTAAAATGAGCGGTGACGTTAAATCATCTGTTTCAGGTAACGGCACTCTAGGGTACCGTCTATTTGCTGGATTGTTCCGAGGTAACCGTCGGAAGCTAACGTTAGCAGACAAGCCCGTTGACAGCAACGGCAGTGTTCATATTTATGACACATAAAGCAAACTTGCTAAAAAAGGAACTACACGCTGTTTTCAGGTAACGTTACTGTTGACGTTCAAACAGGCCTGTGTGTGTGTGTTTTGAGAAATATCTTTATACTGCAAGGCTATATTTATTTTATTTTTATTTGTTATTTATATATTATTTTATTGCCATTACCTGTTCATACATACAGAAGTTTAGTTTGCTAAATATATCACATTTGTTTAGTTGGATATTGGATGTGAAAAGAAGGAAATGGTTCTAACATTGCACTTTAGATGTGTGTGAATTTCCCACACCAGGAGTCATTTATATAGTTCTATTTTATAGTGATCGATTATCTATTCAAAAAATTTTCTATGTTCTATGCAAAATGTAAAATGTTCTATTAAAGAAAAGATAGAAAATAAATTTTTGTGTGTGCTGTATAGTGGTTAGAAAATATGAAATCGGAATCGGCTAAAATCAGTATCGGCTGGTCTAACTCATTGAAAAATCGGAAATCGGAATCGGCCTAAAAATTGTAATCGGTGCATCTCTAATTGTGAGTGATGTTTTGTTTTGTTTGTACTTTACCCAGTAAACTACTTTTGTTTTACCTACTACGAAATGTGGCATTTTGGGCTTTGGCTCTGATAAGTCCTGAAACTCCAAAATAAGATACAGTAGGTATGTGCCATACAGTAATAAGAGCATCTTGACATAATCAGTTGGTTGTTCTATCCAAAGAAAATGCTTAACTCCCCACACTGGTGTTTGCATTGCACTGCGATTAATACCTCTACCTCTCTTGCAAAGACACACATGGGGTTCTTTAAATTGCTTTGTCTCTCAGAAACCTCAAAGTTCTGCCTGCTCTTGTGACATGTTTTCTTTTACATTTATCTCACCGCACATCTCAGGTAGTCTTACCTGGTTCTGTGCAGTTTTTTGCAGGCTCAGAGTAGAGCTTTGACTCGTTGTCATAGACTTCTTGTAGAAGGTGACGGCTCTCCCACCTCGCGCCCTCATCAACCACGGAACTGGAAACATGATATCCTGAGTGACAGAAACAAAGAGAAAGAGATGGTGGAATGGTTAGAATGGTTCCATAAAGAACGTATTCACTGAAAACAAACCATGAGACAAAGCATTAGTGGCAGCTCTATCCCTGGGCAGTTGGCTTAGTGAAAGACACCGAATGCATCACAATGCATTCGAAAAAACTTGGTTTCATGTTACAAAATAATAACACTTTCAAAGAGATCCCTAATATATTTTGTTGTGTTATTATGTTTTATTCTGGAGATAGATGCATGTTGTGATGCCCCTCATGCAAAAACAGGCTAATGGCCAAAATGCACAAGCTCTTAGTTCCGTAGTTAATAGACATTCTTGAATACTCCAAACCTTCCCTCTCCCCACAGAACAAAGGCAGATGAGACATGCATCTTGTGTCACCACGTTCCTGCGGGAGCATTAGTGCGGCAGCATAGTAAGCGCAGCAAGGCCAATCATTCCAGCTCAGTCATCTGGGTCACACTATCCTCAAGCGCCCCACCTCCCACCATGCAACGAGCCCCGTCTTAGGTGCACAGCATGCCGGGGCTTCTATAAATAGCACTGAGCTCGGGCTATATTTATCAAAATGCAGAAACATGAAATGTTGGCAACGTTATGCAAACAGGTATGTCACAGGCAGATGGAAGAATAGAGAGGCAGTGAGCTAGAACAGGATGCTCTGGAGTGATGATTGTAGCTGATGTATGGCAGTATTATGGTGGATATGTGTTTGGGGGCATATGTTTCGCTAATAACTGTGAACACCAACAACTATCCTTAAGCCCAAAAACAGAACTAAGTCTTAGAAGGGGCAATGCAACAAAGACGTGAATCCCTGAGAAAAATGTGTTACCTCCTCAGTAAGTATTTTAATTGATTATTATTTTTTTTTGTGAGCCCTGTTTCACATTAAAGTCTTTGTATCGCCACCTTTCCTAAAAAATGGCATTTTCTGTAAAGGGTCAGTACAACCAAATTACTAAACAATTATTTTTCCTCTTACCTTTTTGGCAGCCATATTTTGGTTTTATTTATCTACTTTTGACATATTCAAGAAGGGCTGCATGATTTATATAATCGCAACCGCGATGTCACTCCGTAAGATTACATAACCGCAACAGTGTGCGATTTAAGTAAACAAAAAGGTGTGCTGTGTGTGACACTCTAGTCTCTGTGTGAACACTGCAGTCTCCACGTTGTAACACCCTTCACTTTACCAACAGTATTAACAACAGATGAAGCCACTGTGTCTTAAAGGTGCCCTGCCACACAAAACCGTTTTTACTTGTATTTTTTTTAATATGTTAGGTCCATATGTGTTTGTGTTATGTTGTGAATGTGAAAATGAACTGCTACCTCCTCTGTCAGCTCTGTCAGGGGGAGAAATCAGGCCAATTACAAAAGCTGGTCAGTCTGACGTGAGCTCATTACTATTCATGAGCTCGCCCAATTGCGCTGGGTTAAGGATGCGGATAGCCAGACTCTCATTGGCTAGCTGTTAGCCAATCAGAGTCAAGCAGCTTAGCTCGTTGAATATTAATGAGAACTGGCACAAATCATGCTGAGTCTTCCTGCAGGCTTTCTATACCACGCTAGAATGGCTTGAAACAAGGTAACCATTGCATTTTTTCCACAAAACATGTTACAGAGTCCATGGTAGAACTTCAGACATTACCAAAGTAATGAAATACGTGTGGCAGGGCAACTTTAAGCAACCTGTTGTTTCGACATTGCTCTCTCTCCCTCCTTGAGTCGACCAATCACTCACTGACGTCCAATCACTCACTGACGTCACTCACTGATGTCACTCACTCAACACACCTACGATTGTCGCTCTCACTACCATCGTAACAATGTCGATAAAAGATATGACCAGTCTACACGTGATAGGCGGCAAACCCGTCTACACATGATAGGCGGCAAACCAGCTCTGCACTGGTTTTGCCATTGTTGTATGGCTTGGCTCAGGTTAAACCCTTTGAACAAATACCTACAGAGAATGAATGCCATAGAACTTTCTGTTATTATCTAGATTGAGGTCAGTCATCAATAAACTTATTTAAAGTATTTTTTATTTATTTAATTAATTATGTGGTATTGGATTGGTACATATCGCGTACTTGCCGATACCAATACCAGCACTTTAGGCAGTAGGAGGCATTTCCAATACTGGTATCGGTATCTGAACAACTTCACTCTTATTAGAAAAAAATCTGCACCTGGAGGTGTGTTCTGCGAACTGCGAATAACTAACTTATTTAATGTACTGTAATTTCTATATGCTGTGAGCATCAAAATTATTATTATATACCTGCTAGGCATGTAATAACTATTTGACTTTTATATAAAGTCTACATTTTACTGATTTATGCCTGTATCTCTGTTTCAGAACCACACACAACCACACAACCTTTATTCCAATAAAACACTTAAAAGGAACATCTTGTCTGCATTCTGATCGATGCCCCCAGGTGGCCACAACCTTTTAAAGACCAGCCAAAATACACAGTCTTTTTCAGTCACCAACACATTTGGCCCTTCGAGCCGGATACAGCGTGGTCACTGTGGGATTGTTTAGAGATGTTCTCGGATCAGCATACCCGCCCAGCAGATGGCCGTCCCTGCCCGAGAGATGCGGCGACCAGCCTGGATGGAAGACTATGACATCCCCCTCTAAGCACTGCAGCAGCCCTCTCATTTGCCTCATCAAGCGGCTAACCTGTCAGAGCAACAGCAGCCCTACGACAGCATGGTGAAATTCCCCGAGATAAACGTCTGGATGACGCCTCTCACACCCCCACTGCTGCATAAGGACGAGAGAGTCATGCGGGGAGCAGAAGCTGCCTATCCACGCCAGTCTGAGTATACAGAACCCCTCTTCCAGAGTACGCCTGCCTCTGTCCGATGGAGGCCTGCCCCAGAAACAGTGCCTGAGTACCTTGAAGCTAGGGCTGCACGATTATGGCCAATATGATAATCACGATTATTTTGATCAATATATTGATCACGATTAATTATCACGATTATTTGTTGATTTTAACCAAAACACATTTTAATGTCAAATAGGCTAATTATAACTGCTTTCACATCCATATTGTGCATTGTTCCTGCCAATGCATCCATATTGTGCTACATTCCTCCTTTGTTGAAGGATACTATGAAGGAGTATGCCATTTCAGCTGTTGTGCCACCGCTTTCCAAACATGCGCGTTTGCTGTGAAAAGATACAGGCAACGCAATTTTCTGTTCACGTTAATGGTGCATGTTAAAATCTGGTGCCAATGGGTAATGGTGCCCGGTATCTACCGGACAAAATAGCAACACGGATTACGGTCCCACTTAAATGTCTGCGTTGCGCTCTGATGCTCCAAAACAAACAGAAACATCGCTGCACGTCACGCTAGTTAACACTAATAACACGTTACACAGCAGCTAACGTTAGCCTACCGTTAGCTACAGTAGTAACTGGATTAAACACGGCTAAAATGCTGACAGCTAAACGGTGTAGTGTGACTGTATTTCACTGTTAGAGAATTACAACAGCGGGACGTACAACAGTCTGCCGCTAAAGCTATGAGCTAAAAGACTCAAACTAGCACTTGTCACTGCTGTTGTCTGAAAAATAACACAGACGGGACAAAATGTTGCGTTTACTGGTAAACTGGTAAACCTTGTGACGACTTATGACCGACTGCTATCTGTTGTGGAATTTTGCTGACGTTACTCTGTCCTCTGTGACTGTCAACATCTAAACTAAACTGCGCGGTGCAGGGAACCACTCTGATTGGCTCATGGAGGCACGTGATCAGAGAGTGGTCTACGGAGCTTGGGGGGAAAAAAAAACTTTGATAAAGAGCGTTCTATGAACGGAATGAAGCATTTTAAATATCGCTCGATCACGTGAATTTGATCATGGGAAGCCAAAATCGTGATCGTGATCGTGATTAAAATTCAATTCTCTTCTCTTCATTCTCTTCGTATTGGTTCTTGTGACATCCCTAGCGCAGAGCCTTAAGCTTACTGGTGAGCGGGAAGATCTGATCCTCAGAACTGTTTGGCAGGACATCAGGGTTCTGCACGGCACTGCAGTGTCTTTCTCCATCTCCCCAGTAGACCATCCAAAGAAATCCTTTAAGATATACAGAGCATTCACTGCTGATCAACTAGGTCTGGCTGAGCACACTTACCCAATGAAGGTACTTCAGAGGAAGCACAAGCATTTAAGAGGCCTCCCTCTCCAGATGATTAACAGAGTGCAACCCCTGCTGTTAATCGGGTCAGATTATACAGACTTAATCACTCCAGTGAGAGCCTGTGCGTTTGGGACCCCACGGGGGACCAGCAGCAGTGAAGACGAGGTTAGGCTGGACACTTCAGGGGCCGACCAGGTACAGCAAGCAGCAGGCAACATCACAACAGTGCCTGCACGTCTCCACCCTCTCACCCACTGCCAAGCTTCTACAGAGTGTAGAGAGATTGTGGCAGCTGGATGTTCTGCCCTACAGGAGTGAAAAGCTTGTCACACGCTCCAGGCAGGATCAGGAACCAGTCCGCCTGCTGGAGGCACCTCAACGAGCTGCTGTTGCCTCGGCCCACCTTAAGTTCCAGTTTACTGACTGGGTGTAATGCTGCGCTTCAGAGAGCATGCCATTGCTGTCAGCAGCGATATCAAAGGCATGTTTCACCAGGTGAGGCTGCTCCCAGAGGACAAGCCCTTGCTGCGCATCCTGTGGCGAGACCTGAAGACAGAGGAACCTGTATCTACACATGGCAAGTCCTTCCATTTGGCACCACATGTAAGCCCCTGCTGTGCTACTTTTGCGCTGCAGAAACGTGTTTGACCACAGTTAGCCAGGTGAAGATGTTCAAGTGTCGACAGAACGATCCTTTTATGTGGACAACTGTCTGCAGAGCCTCCCGTCTGTGGAAGAAGCCCATCACCTGGTTGACGAACTGACCTCACTGTTGGCTACATGTTGATTTAAGCTACGCCAGTGGCCCAGTAACACCCATGAGGTCATCAGCGACCTGTCCCAAAGAAGCCAGATTTGAGAGCAGTGAGTTGTGGCTCAACGAGTCAGACACTGACCCTTAGGAGCTCGCCCCTGGCTCTGCAATTCTGCAATTCATGTCAGGACTCTCAGAGTGACTGCAAGTCTCTCTTGTAAACTTACTGGGTTAAGATGAGTTCTCTAATGGCGAAAGAAAGGCTTGATCCGACGAAGTAGATCATTGAATCAAATCGAAGCATTGACGGCAATGCTGCTGCCAGTTCTGCCCATAGACTGTATATAGAATGGACCAACAGATCTGGACGGAGATGGATATTAGAAGCACTGAGAGAGACGACGTAAATGTGACGTGAGCAACCTGTCTGAAAGTTGTAAGTCTTCTGGTAGCTGTGCCAAGAGAAATCTCAATCATTCCGAATATTGCAGAGACGGAGAGCCTAGGTATATGTAAGAAGATAACATAGGCACAGGCTAATTATTGCTAACTAAAATGCTAGTTAACATTAGTAATTAAACTTAAACAGTTAATGGAAGTCGAAACTGCCTGTGAGCTTCTCCTGTACTATACGGTAATTCCTCTACTATGCGACAGTAAGTCCCGTGGTTATGACACAATCGTTATACGTCGTCATACGAGGTAATGGAGCCTTTTATACATTGTCGTGTTTCTTTAGAAATAAACAATGGACAAATAAAGTCTTTAAACGCTTCAGATGTAAAGTTATACGCTGTCAAAGTGACGTCAAAATGAATGGCAGTCAATGGGATGCTAACGGGGGGTGAGTGCTTGTTAGCATCAGAATGGCGCCATAGGATCTACGCGTTGTGAGGAGATGCTTACCCCCTTGGTTCTGCCGTTGTTTACTTTTTTCTTCTTCTTCTAGTCCGTAGAAAGAGCAACGTCGGTAGCCTTTGCTCATTAGCGCGGGTATAAATAGTCACGGTGATCCCATGACGTCACATTTGCAGGTGCCAGCTGGACTGCGTCTAGTATATAAGAGCCTTAAGGTGTAAATACCGTATGCTGGACCAACCCACACCCAGCATGTGAAACATAGTCCTGGCATGCTTGTACAAACCCCTGGGATTTATTGTCCCCTTCACCACGCGGGCCAAGGTCCTGGTGCAGCACTTGTGGGACAAACAGAGAGACTGGGATGACCCGTCACTGCCTGAGGATGTGCTGCAGCCATGGCTGATGTGGGAGGAAGAAATGCAGCATCTCTCCCAGATTCTACTGCCTCGCTGCTATGTGAGCCCTGAGATGGACACTTCAAACCTCCAGAGAGACCTAAACATCTTTGCTAATGCGTCAGAGAAGGCATATGGCTCAGTGGTCTATCTGCGGACGGAGAGCTCACATGGCCGTGTGGAAGTGTTTTTCCTGACTGCCAGATCCAGAGTGGCCCTGAAGAAGCAGCAATTGATACCAAGACTAGAACTATGTGCTGCCCTGACAGCTTCACAGCTAGCTGCACTACTGCAAAGAGAGCTGACTGTGAATATCTGCAATGTTGTCTTCTGGACAGACTCCACAACAGTACTCACATGGCTCCAAGTCCGACTCCTGTCGGTACAAGGTATTTGTGGGAACACAGGTAGCTGAAATCCAGGAGTTGATTGACGTCCGGGCCTGGGGATATGTGGATTCTGTCAACAACCCAGCCGATTACATTACGCGGGGGAAAACACTGCTGGAAGTGGCTGGTAAGACCAGATGGAGTCAGGGCCCTGCCTTCCTACAACAGTCGCCTGAAGTCTGGCCCACACAGCCAGCCACAGAGGAGACAGAGAATTCTGCTGAGCTGCGAAAACCCACTGTCTGCTGTCTCACTACAAGCATACAGACTTCTCTGCTACCAAATGCTGATCAGTTTTCCTTGTTCAGAGCGCTGACAGAGGCTGTTGCACAATCCAGCCCTGGGTCATCAGTGAGCCCTGTCAGTCTTTCTGCTGATAAAGAAAAAGACTACCAAAAAGCAGAGAGAGAAGTATTGAGACGAGCCCAGCAAGACAGCTTTGCTGAGGAGCTCAGCCTCTTGAGTACCGGTAAGCCAGTAGCTGCCACCAGTAGGCTGATCTCCCTAGCACCAGAGTATGACGAGACTGTGAGACTCATCCGGGTTGGAGGAAGGCTCAGCCGCAGTGACCAGCTAGAGCCAGAATCTATTCACCCAGTAGTCCTGGACCATCGGCATAAAGTGACCAAGCTTATCATGCAGGACATGGACAAGACATGGGCACTAATTCAACTAAGGGAGGTGAAAGAGAGCTCCAGGAGGCCTTCAGGTCATTACACCCCACACTCCAGGCTCATCTGGCTAAACACCACATTAGGTTTCAGTTCAACCCAAAATGTCTAACATTTTAATGAAATGTCTAATATTTTAAGCCAAAGCAACAAAAAAAGGAGGCTGATCGGCTCTATGTACAATTTACTGATAAGCATGGAAAGCAATGATGAATTATTACAAAGTATATACAATAAATGGACGAATGACCTAGGGGTTGACGTCAGTGTTGGGAAGGATACTTTCAAAACGTATTCCGTTACAGAGTACAGAATACATGCCCAAAAATGTAATTTGTAACGTATTCCTTGGATTACTTCCACATTGAATTGCATTTTATAAGTAGGAATGCGGCCATCACATACAGCTTACTAAACAGGCCTATTCTGGTGTGTTCTTCTGTTCCAACTGGCTGAATGTGTACCTAAACAAGCAGATAGATTTTTGTATTTGTAGTCCCGAACTGCATACTACAAAAATCTAACCGCAGTCTAAGCTACCACGAGCTAATTTTAGCTAACGTTAGCTAACATGTCAAACGGGGCTAGTCTTTCAACGGCTCTGGGGCTAGTAAATCAGCATGTAAGAGAATGTAAAGTCGCACGTCAACTACAAAAAAGCAAGGTGACCAGTAAAACTACAGCAGACGACTACCCTTGGCTAAAAATAACTTACTTTAAGATGCTTCTTCAGGTTGGAGGTGGAGGAATTTGGACGCTGAAAGGAAGTTGGTTGCTGGCAAGCAGAAGTCGCACTGCAGTGCACAGTTATATTTCGTTCTCTCTTCTCTTTCTTTAATGTGAAATGCTGTTTGAATTTCCAAGATAGAAACGCATTCCTGCCCTGGCTCTATTGTGCCGGTTCCGGCTCCATCTCTACATCTATCAGTGATCACGCAAATAGCAAATTTTTTCGTTTTCATATTGGGGCTTCTGGGAAATGCATGGAGTTGCGAGAGTGAATAAACCCGTGAAACAGAGAAGTATCGTCATGTAATCCATTGATTTCAACAATGTAACTGTATTCTAAATACCAACTATTTAAATTGTAACTGTAACGGAATACAGTTACTCATAATTTGTATTCTAAATCCGTAACGCCGGTACATGTATTCCGTTACTCCCCAAAACTGGTTGACGTTAAAGAAAAATGGAAAGAAAGCTTGTCACTAACATACAAATTAACTACTAACGAAAATCTGTGTCTAATACAGTTTAAGATAATGACAAGAATATATTACACTAGAGATAAAATAAACAAGTTTGATAACACATCATCAGATATATGTTTAAAATGTAATCTATATGGTGACTCCCTTATGCATGCCTTTTGGTACTGCAAATGAATTAAGAAGACTTGGGAGAGTATAGAGATTTGGTTATCTAAGTATACTAACAGAAAAATCATATTCTCTCCAAAAATGTGTATTTTTCAAGATATAGAGGGAATAAGATATCCAACTTGTTGGCAGATACTTTTTTCCTCTCTTATCTTTAAAAGAATTGATATTGCAAAACTGGAAAAATAAGGAAGCACCTTCAATAGAGAAATGGAAGGCCCTAATGAAGTATTATCTGTGTACTGAAAGATCAATGTCAGAGGACAAAAATAAAAATAAATAATTTGATAGCCAATGGAGCCAAATGTATAATGCCCTCTAGAGCATGTCTTTAGAACCCCCTTTATTATATTATTATTACTATTTGTGTGTGTGTGTGTGTGTGTGTGTGTGTGTGTGTGATCTCTGGTGAATGAGGACCAGCAATGTGCGGGTAAATGGGGACGGGGCTGGGAGAGGTGGGCGGATGGTAGGGTGGGTTGGTAGGTGTGGGTTGATATAATCAGTAATAAGTATTGAGGGAAGCATAGTATATAAAAAAATAGAGATGAAATTCTGACGAAATTCTGATTTTGATGAAATTTTGAAATCTGTCTTTATTGATTTATTTTCTTTTTGTTTATTATTTGTTGTTTCGCCTTTATTTGATGTATTTCCTGGAACCAAATTATGATGACCCACAGAAATTAATAAAAAATAAATTCTAAAAAGAAAAAGGTTTCAGTTCAACCCCCCAAGCGCACCACACTTTGGACGAGTCTGGGAAAGGGAAGTGAGATCTGTTAAAGCTGCAGTGTATGCCACCATCCAGTCATAGACTGTCCCCGAAGAGTTCCTGCGGACAGTACTTATTGCAGTGGAGGGGATTTTAAACTCCAAACCACTGGGTTACGTGTCAACAGACGTGGGGGATGCTGACCCAGTGAACCCCCAACTTGCTCCTCATGGGGCAGCTCGACCCCTCTTTACCACAGGCTGTGTATGCTGAGTCTTAGCTCCTGAGTCGCCACCGCTGGAGACACACTCAGGTGCTGGCTGACCAGTTTTGGTCCCACTTTATCCGACACTACCTCCCGACTCTTCAGACTCGCTCCAAGTGACATAAGGACCCTGCACAGCTGCAAACTGGAACCATAGTCATGGTGGTGGACCCACAGCTGCCAAGAGTGCAGTGGCCTTTACGTCATGTCACTGAGGTTATTCCAGGAACTGATGGGAGAGTCAGGACTGCAGTGGTCAAGGACAAAATGGACACGAGGCCTGTCGCTCGCCTTGTCGCTCTGCCTGCCATACCAGACACTGATACGGTCAGTCCTTCTTAGTGTGGCAAATTTAGTGTAACAAATTTGGGGCAGCTGTGACGAAGGACGACCTCCTTAGGCAGGTAAAACTGGCTGCTTGAGAATCAGCCAATCAGAAGCAGCACTGCGCTCTGCTGCTCGCTGAAGAAGACGGCTTAAGTTTCAGTTTTGGGAAAGTTTGGAAGAGAGTGCTGATGTCGAAAGACTTTTTATATATAGATAATATAAGATAGTGTTGTTGTACTTCGTTTTACCTCATAATAATGTTACACTGTGTTCATTGCACTGCAATAATGTCGTGGCACGTTGCTGCTCGTTACTGTATAATGGCGGAGCCTCGCACTGCTCGTGTGTTTGATTGTTTAGAGCAGGGATTTTCAACAGGGGGTCCGGGACCCCTAGGGGGTCCTCAGAGTCAATGCAGTCAATTTTATTAGCAAATATAAATCCCCACTGATGATAGGCTTACTGGCCTGTAGGTAAGGTAGTCACTTAGATATCCATCCCCAGATACAGTTCATCCTAAGGATTCACTGTGCCACATGTATGTTTTAAATAAAACATGATTTATAAAATCATGCCAACAATTATTAGGCTATTTTAATAGCTTAGTATTTTATGCAAAAAAGGTATACATGTTTTAGGCTGCCCACACGTTATTGAAGGCCCAGTTTAATACACAACTTCATTTTATACAACATATGTAGTAGGGGGTCCCTGCTCCGTCTCTCTTTCAGTTAAGGGGTCCTTGGCCTAAAAAACATTGAAGACCCCTGGTTTAGAGCGTTGTATATTAACGGAGGTGTTGCTTTGCAAGCCTTACGTGTCTCAATTTGAAGTTCTTACACAATGTGTAACGTTGTTTATGTTAAGGAGGAATTCTGCAGCTCATAATTATTAAATGTTCAGCTGAATTTAGCATCTTGTGTATTGTTGCAGTTAATGTGAAGCAAATTAAATTGAACTTTATACAGTAGCTTGAAACACCCTCAACACACTCCTCAGGAATCCTCTCTGTTATTCCTAAATAACTTGAATCTGTTCTTTATTAGACAGCACATACACACACACACACACACACACACACACAGACAGACACAGACAGACAGACACAAACGCACGCACGCACGCACACACACACACACACACACACACACACACACACACTAGTTAAAGTACACACACACTCACCTGCGTGACATGCATGTAGACACACTTACACTGAAACACAACAGACCTTGGTGAGTGTTTCGGTGGTGCATCACCACTGCTGAGGTTACCATGGTGATGTGACGTAATAGATAAGATGCAGGGAGCGTTTGGGGGGGTTGTGCATGAGATAGCTCTGAGTAACACGGCACATGCACACAGACACACAGACACACACACACAAACTACACGCACATGCTCTCTGATGTGTTGCACAACACTGTCAGTCACACAGGTAGATACACTGGGACTCAGTAGCAGTTCCACATGGCAGACAGGAATGAGAGCCATGTTGATCATGATCATGTAAAAAGCTACACAGCACATTTTCAAGTTGCATGTTGATATGCATTCATTTCAAAGTCAAATTCAGGTTTTCATATTCATATCTGACTGTCATTAGCTACAAGTCGTCCTAATGCAGAGTTTTCAGAATTCAGAATATTTTCTAGTTTCTTCTCTCCTCTGTGACAGTACACTTAATCTCTTTGAGTTGTGGAAAAAACAAGTCATTTGAGGACGTCATCTTGGGCTCGACATTTTCTGACATTTTATAGACCAAACAACTAATCGATTAATCAACGAAAATAATCGTTTGTTGCAGCCCTAATTCAAAGATCATAATATATATATATAGATTTTTTGCTCTATATTTTTCCCTGCAAGTGGTTGGTTGGGTTTCTGGTACAACTTCAACCAAAAGGTGGTCCCATCACTTAGGCCAGAGCAAGATATCTTAACAACCACTGAACATTTTGGAATGAAATCTAGTACTTAGATACCCAGAGGATGATACCTTATGATTCCGCTGACTTCATGACCTTTTGTCTAGTGCCATCGTCATCCTCAAACTTCCACCTGGTATTTCAAAATCTAACGTCTAATTGTCCTGAAATTTGCTTGGGATATTCATGGTCCCCAATGGATGGATTTGAATGTTTTAGGTGATGAAGCAGATTAGGAATTTTGGACCCAACTTCCCCTACTTCCACTGTTCATGGAGAAGCAAATTGTCCTAAAGGGTCAAACAAGTCTTAGTGGGCGATCCGGCGATTATCCGCAGGGTAGTGCGGCGGGGGGGAGTGTCAATGAAACAGCCCATTTGTGTGGCATCCTGTTGTGTTCATAAACCCCCCACGAAAGCACAAATAGACTTAGAGCTGGGCAATATATTGATATTATATCGATATCATGATATGAGACTAGATATCGACTTAGATTTTGGATATCGTAATATCGTAATATGGCATAAGTGTTGTCTTTTACTGGTTTTAAAGGCTGCATTACAGTAAAGTGATGTCATTTTCTGAACTTACCAGACTGTTGTAACTGTTCTATTATTTGGCTTTCCCCACTTAGTCATTATATCCACATTACTGATGATTATTTATCAAAAATCTCATTGTGTAAATATTTCGTGAAAGCAACACTACAATATCGTTGCGGTATCGATATCGAGGTATTTGGTCAGAAATGTCGTGATATTTGATTTTCTCCATATCGCCCAGCCCTAAGTAGACTTTATATTTCACAATTACTGTTTTCCGTCAGATCGTACAGTATGGAGTAAGACAAGATGTGATGTACCTGCAGGAATCATCTACCTCATAGATCTAGGTCAGGAGTGTGTTTGTGTATGAGATGTGTGTGTGTGTGTGTGTGTGTGTGTGTGTGTGTGTGTGTGTGTGTGTGTGTGTGTGTGTGTGTGTGTGTGTGTGTGTGTGTGTGTGTAAAGAAAGAAAACATCAGGGGAATCAACACCAAGGGAGCTGGAATGAACCTCAAAACTTCTTCTCCCCGCCTCACGTTTCACGGTGTCCTATATTGGCCAAAGTCTATACGTCCAAGCCGACCCCATAACATCACATGACATGGCCGCTCATCGCTCCTGTCATGTTTAATTAGCTACTTTATCTTCTTTAGCGTCACTTAGCAGGCTTGTGTGTGTATGCATGTGAGTGAATGTGTGTGCACATTTCTTTCTATGCATAAAGACATGTCTGAGTCCTTGTGCATCTGTGTGACAGAGTATGTTTTTATATGGGTTGCAAGTAGTGCTAGCTACAACCTTGTCCCTAGAGAGAAAAGAATCAGGCCATGAGCATATGGCTCTTACTATACGGTGCTGTAACATGCTACACGTGATACCAACATCCTTGACTCCCCATCATAGGACAAAGGCAATATCTAGGTTACTGTATTTTGATTTGATTTGATTTATTTTGGATTTGACAAACAACGTAATCCAAAGGATAGCATGTTAAAGTGTAAACACTTATTTCCAACATGGTCCTTGGTGTTAAAACATGCAACACATAACGAAGACCTATTTCAGGTCAAAGACAATAACATATAATACAGATCATCCGAGGTTTAAAAGCATTCTAAAATCAGTGACTCATAAATCACATAAAATAATCAGTCTAGTCTAATTAAAAAGTATTGGCTACTCTATTCCATAAAAAAGCCTTAACCTTGTGTCTAAAAGCCCCTCTGGTATTTACAATTTGTATTGTATGAACCTATTAGTATAGAACCCATACATTATACATACACATACATAATTACATTAATTATAAAATTAGCATCAGGAAACTGTGTTGATGAAAGGAATAATTGATGTTGTATGTTGAGAATAAAGGTCACATAGTGACACAATCTACAAAATACCGTAGTATTGTCTATAATGGCATGCAGAAAGTAACGCTATCCTAATAGTGAGAAAATAACAACATGTAGCATCCAGCTCTAATGCTGGATGGATAGAAAACGTCAATAACAGTCATCTAAAACAGAATAGTTTCATGTAGAATTGATTTACAATATAGTAAAAAAAAAAAATGCTTCTATGTTAAAAGATAACCCACCTTCTTCATGGGTAAGGTCAAGGTCAAGGAGTCTTTATTATCCCCAAGGGACAATTCGTTGTGCAGCAATAGAATGCAACATAAACAACACATAAGCCATACAAACAACAGACACTATCAATAGAGGACACAAATAGATACATACTGCACAGAAGTCCACGTCTCACATTGAATTATTAACAAACCCTATAGCAGCAGGAACAAAAGAGTTTTTGTGTCTGTTTGTCCTGCATTTAGGCAGACAGAATCAGCGGCCAGACGGCAACAACATGAAGTAGCTGTTCGGGGGGGGGGCTTATATCAGCCAGGACTGACTGGGCCTTCTTCAAGATGTTTGTCTCATATAGCGATTTTAAGTCAGTCAGAGAGTTGTGGGAAATCTTGCCACACACTTTAGTTATGTATTGCAGCCTGTTTTTGTTTTTAAGAGTGAGGGACCCAAACCAGCTCACAAAGGCAAAAGAAAGAATAGTTTCAATAAAACAACAATAAAACATCCTCATGAAGGTCTTATCAACATTAAAATTGCGAAGTTTACGATAAAAAAACATGCGCTGGTGTGATTTTTTTACAGACAGTGTCAACTTGAGGCTCGAAGGTGAGTTTGTCGTCTATTATAATACCGAGGTATTTGTATAGCTTCACTACTTCGATAGCTTGATCGTTAATAAGGGTGGGAGAGAGGGTGGGGGGATTCTTCCTAAAGTCGATCAGCATTTCTTTAGTTTTTGCCGCGTTAATGTTCATAAAAGACGACTTGCACCACTCTGTAAAATCATTTAAGGTAGCGCCGTACTCAGGGTCGTTGTGCGTCAGAAGCGATACGCATACCATGTTGCACAATTGTATCAAGTCCTGCCAAAACATATGCACAAAATATTTAAGAGATGAAAACAAAGTAATACTTTTACTCAGGTTGCCACATGAGGAAGGACTATGGGGTCACTCCATCAAAAGGGTTTATTTGCTTGGTAGCATGAATGTGCTGAGCAAATTTCTTCCCAATCTGTTAATTACATTATGAAATGTGTTATATATTGTAGCTAATAGATTTTCCAAATTGGAAATGGTTCATCCTCTGGGGAACAGGAATGTGTTTAGTAAATTTAAAGATACTCTGTTAAATAGTTTTTTTATATTTCTTGTGAATAAGTCCATGACAAGGCCTGGCAAGGAAACACATCAATATCCCATTTTCATTCTTTATTAATTAAGCAACACTATATAATATACTGACCTCACTTTCACTTTCTCTTTCCTTATGACAAATGCTGAAGCATTCGAAAGCAGCTAAAGCCAACCTCAAAACTAAATCATCAATCATCATCTAACCCTAACCCTAATCAACATGAATGACAATCAGTACAGAGTCCCACTGCCGGACTAATTTCTGATAAATTATTGACAATAACTAATCATCTTTACGGGACGTTGTTTTTTACTAGCAGAAACAGCTCTAGACCGCAGGCAAAATTAATTAAGCCAATCAAATTGATTGTTTACCACGCGTAGTGTGAGAGATGAAAGCATGGAGCATGAAGCAAGTGAGCTGCAACTTTCTAGTCTGAGACTGTGTACCCCACTCTCGCCAGGTCAACACTGTGTCAGCACTGCACACCTTGACCCTGCTTGGATTGACTTACAACTGTGAGTCAGCTTTCTCCGCTATGAACTATTATAAAAAATCAAGTACCATTCTTGGCTTATCAATGAGCACCTAGACATGTGCATGGGAATGGCACTAAATCCGGATTCAAACTACTGGCAGGGCAGTCACAGGCCCATCAGCACTTTGTTTGATACACAAGGGTATGCTATAGGGAGAAATTTAGACAGTAACTGGACCTCTTAGGCTATTAATTGAACACCCCCGATCCAAAACAATTAAAACTCCTACTTACTTTAAAGATGACAAGCCGCACTGGAACAAGCTGTGCCTTGTGTCTATTAGAGTGCACGTGAGAAGATGATGTACCACACTTTGCAGCTGTGTGTGAAAACTTCAATGCTACAGAACACAGTATGTCATGTTGAATGTTGAGCTAATGTGAGAGTTGGACAGAGGAGGTGACTATCACCTCAGCAGTAGAGCTGTAACAATTCCAAATTGAGCTGTATAATTAACTGTCTGAAATAATTGTGCTTAATAATATAATTGTCTCTTTCAGTCAAATTTAAAAATATGTATTAATGTATTGCTTTTTCAAAGACATTAGAGTTTTGAATGAATCCCATGAATGAATTAATGAATTATCTGGGTTATGTGACCCAGATAATTTAAAAACACAGGTACACAGCCTATGAAGTAAACCAAGCCTTTTATCATAAAACATATTTTTTTCTTAAATGAACATACAATTGACAATTGCCATTAACAGTTATACCCCTTAGGAGTTAGCAATTAATTGCGATTAAACAAAGAAACTGCGATTACATGAAAAAATTGTGATTAGACAATTATTATGTAATAATTGTTACGGGCCTCAGTAATGTAGTAATGAAGTAATTTTTACAACAATAAGTCAATAGTTCCTGGCTTTTGAAATTTGTGTTACTTGAGAAAGTTAATTGCTGAGATTGGGGAAAAGTAGGGCGTGAAACACAAACAGCCTGACAATCAGACAGGCTTTAAACAACACAGCAGGTTAGTCAAGCTTATTTGAAGTTTCAAATGCACTCATTTTCAGATTTGTCAACGAAAGCAGTTTAGATTATATGTCATGCGTTTCCATGTCTCAACAATACCTTTATTCCGTTTTCCGTGTAGCTTGACTCGCTCTTTTTTGGTTTTCCTTAGCAAAAGTTGTACTGGAGGTTACCTGGGAGTGTTAAACGGTATACCGAAACATAGATACTTTTACAATTTTGTGTAGAAAAAAAAAACGTAGAGTAGAATTTTCCAATATTCGGTACTTGATGTGAGTTAAATGTGTCTACGGTGTAGTTGATTGACAGGATGAAACGTATAATCGGTCTGAATCTCCACTAGGTGGCCGTCGCAGCAATGTCCGGTGCTTGTGCGGTCTATGCAGTCAGCGGGCAATTCCTGCGCATTTATCCCCGTTGATACAGCGTGAGCCTTCGCTTTTGTTGTGACAGAGAAGCAATGCCTCTGCCTCAACATGGCTAACGTTACTGACAACAACAGCGTGTCATAATACCTCCATGCCCTGTACAAAATGGGCTAGCGAAGTCTACTGTGGGACTATTTTTGTCTACACAGCCGCTGATGGCGAACCCACTGACATAACAGAGCCTTTATGTAAATGTGCTACAAAACAGTGTCGTGCAAGGCAGGAAACACTTCAAACCTCGCCAAGCACCTCCAAGGAGTACAAAACACGACAGGTTAGCAAATGAGCTAGCTGGCTAGCCAGCTGCTAGGATGCTGATGAGCTGCTAAATTATACGACGTACATATTAGTAGCTTAACATTAGCGTATCGATGTCAGGCCTACACTGTAACGAAAATAGCATGACAAGCATATTAGAAAATGGGAGTTCCAAAACGACACGGATAAAGCTACAGTTCTTTGAGGATTATTTTAGGGTTTCATTTTGGTGTTTTTTTTATTTATTTGGTAAATAGCTTAATAGCATCTACTAGCTACGTGTCACTTCCAAACTACGGTGGCTCTACAGTGTCAGACAGAATGGCCAGTAAAAAAGGTGCATTCTCACCTTAAACTTAGCAAACAGCATTGCTCACAGTGAACATAATGCCCATGGCTAAAAAAGAAACGTTTAAGTGGAAATGGTCTGTTGGTAGAATGATGGTTTATCATTTTGGAATTATTCACAGAATAATGAATTGTGCAAGGCAGGCCTATAATACAAAATGTATCTTATATCTTGTTTGATATCAGACAGAATTATCAACTTGTTACACTTCAGTCAACTCGGTGGAGTGGGCGAACTCAAAGGTCTGGATCCAGGCGAAGTGGCAGCACCTTTCCGCACAGAATTTACTTTTTCCAGATAGTCAAGCAGTCAATGCGCTGTAGCAAATCGCGACTGTCACAGTGCCAACTGAAAATCAGAAACACACTATCTGCGAGCGCTCGGCTACAACCACTCAATATCTCAGAGCAAGAGCTGTGTCAAATTCTGCTCACACACCCCACTCTCTCAGACAAACACACACGCACCAGCTAAGCCTTGTCGTGAGATTGTCTGTCAATAAATCAATATGACTACGAGTGGCTAGAAAGAGACTGGTCCCTTGTGTTTTCAAAAAAATACTGTGTGTGCATCTGCCGATGATGTCAAAGGGAATATATACTGGTTAGGCCTACTATCTATTTATGTATGCAGTGTATTTATTCATGTATTCACAAAATCATGTATATGGGTAAAAAATATGACTACATAAAAGATGACTATATGCATAGCCCGTCAGAGGGTTTCTTTAACTGTTGCCTAACGAACGTGACAGCTAGTTAATGGTCTCATTAGCTGACTCTGCCGGACGCCACTTCTGCTGTGAGTGTGTAAGAGTGCTGTCATCTCAGACGGTTCCTATCGCCTCTCATCTCTCTCTCTCTGTCTGAATATGCAACCCAGGCAGGAGGCTCAGAGGAGTCTCTCTGCCCAGGGAAGAGGAGTCACATGGGGGGGCTCTTATCTGAGCTCGGCTGACAATGTGCTGTGGTCTACTCAGGTAACTGTCATTGTTTTTTCCTTGAAAATGACATTAGCCACGTTACAACCCAAAGTTCCAGGGACTTAAGTGCCAGTCTGTGTCAAAGGAGTGAGGACTGCTTTCCACACCGATATCAAAAAAATTGACATCTACCCGTAGGGCTGTCAAAATTGGCCAGAAATGAGGATCCAATATTCATTCTAAAAAAGTCTGAATACATTAAAATATCTATTTGTGTGCATTATGTCCATAAGAGGTCAAACCAATACAACGGGAGCCATAACTACTTGTGTAGGTATTGTGCCGTCATCTTCTTCTGCCGTTTACTTTGGATACCAGCCGTTAGGGCTGAACGATTAATTGCATTTGCAATAATATCGCGAACGTATCAACTTAGCACGCTAACGCTACGCCGTACCTTGAGCAGATTTCTGTCATTCAAACAACTCTGAGTTGTAGTTTAACATTTTTACAGCCATTTTAATAAAATGAAGGGGTTTTATTTGTAGTCCATATATGCAGTTAATGGATACAGGCACGCAGAACTGAAGGCTCGGTTAGCAACGATTAGCTCTGATTATCGGTTAGCTCCAGTTAGCTAACTCTGTTATAAAGATATGGAGCGGAGGAGACTGCCACGGGGAGGGGTAACAACCACACTCTGATAAATGATGGGGAGGGATGGGCTGGAGGCAGCTCCTCCGTGTGCACTGTAAAAAAAAAAAAAATACACAATTGTATATACTGTATATACTATATTTTTACTTATTTAACTGTCTAGTAAAGTTCCAAGACAGTGTTTAAAAAGTGCAATCCACAATTGTGTGGTAAAGCCACATATTCGTTTTTATATTTCTGCAATCTTCACTTTAGTTTGTGTGATTTGTTTCTGACTTTCATATGAATGTTTCCACCAGGCTTGGTCAGTGCTCAATATACTACTGTGACTGAAGTAGTTAAATAAAAGATGTCATTCATATAAATTCATGCATCACCTAATTTCATCATCACATCCAGGCCTGGCCTCCAGTAAAGAACAGTTTGTTTAATCTATCTAATCTTGTGTTGTTCATACTATACAATGATTTATTGCTTGTCTTTGTTGAATAATAGAGAAGACAAAGAGCTTAAAAAATAAATCGCAATTAGATTATTTTCAAAAATCGTTCAGCCCTACCAGCCATGTGATAGAACGTCATCGACACGCTCATCCGCTCGCTGTGAATTCTCTTCCCTCTTCTGGACCGGCTGGGCTCAAATCAGACAGGAAGCTGAACGTTTAGGCAGTAGCGGCTCAGGCCCACGAATGATTGCGTGAGGCAGATAGCCGTGGTAGTGCCGTTTTTTTCTCTCTTTCATTATATTCGAATGTACATTTTCATATTCAAATTTCTTTTACTATTTACTATTTTTACTATTTACTATTCGAATATACTGTATATTTCAATTTAGAATATATTCGTTGACAGCCCTTCTACACAGTGCTGAAATGTTTATCGTGTTTTAAGCCCCCAACGTCTCCTTCCAGGCAGCGCTGCCTTGAGGCACTAGGATTAGGCAATGGTTATGGTTATGGTTAGGGTTAAGGTTAGGGTTAGGTTCCTTGAAGTCAACGGTCGCAGCGCTGCCTGGAAGGAGACGTTTGGAGCTTAAAACACCATTGAGTGCCTGAAATGGGCCAGTACTCACCGGTACTGCACTTCTGATTTTTGTCCACATGAGTACCCTTACTTCTAATTGTATATACAGTCTATGACTAATATTTGTACCAAAACATGATATATATCATGATGTATTGGGAACAACCAAGCAATTCTAGGTCAAACCAGACATTCAGCACCCCCATATAACCCAAATGGAATGATCCTCTGATTCATAACCGCATTTTCAGACACTGCGACGATTTGACTGTGAGATTGGCAGTGGAATCAGACTCCTTAGAGCGAATAGTCAACTATTCAGGGTCACCCATTCAAGATATATGTATAAATACAAATATATCCAAGACACATGTGATGATCATGTCATGCAACCGCTGAAACGGTACTGGCACTCCAATTCAGGCACTGTATCTACCTGCAGCAACTTCAAGGCAGTTATGATCATGTGAGGGTGACGCAGCACTATCTGATATCAGGAGTTAGGAAGAGTACTTATCTACCACCAGGCTGTGGTATCTTCTGCCATACTGCAACAATAGAATCTTTCTACTAAAATAGCAATAGCAAGATACTGAACAAACATGATCTAGAAAGAGCAAGAACCAATATGGAAAGCTGTTGATATCTTTAGTTTAACACATTGTGCTTTACATTTGTTATGATTTTTTGTTTTTTACTTATTCAGATGTGAAACAACCTTGATAACATTATATAATATTAAAGATAATTTTCCAAAGTATGGTTATAATGATGCATCTGACCAATGACACTTATACTACAGGTGACAGCTCTGCACTTTAGCTGCCAGCGTCAGCTTTAGCTTGACTAACAGTAGCTCCTTCAACCCTGAATCTTGAAGGTGCTAATTTACAATTTTATAAGGTGATAAACTTTGTTCAACTGGAAAATTCCACTTGTTGGACATTAGCTGCTAGCTAGTGTTAGGACTTTTTTGAACAGGGAAGAGAGAGTCCATTCCCTATTTTCACAAACTTCAAAATGATGAAGTGTGTGTTAGTGTTTTCTTCGGTCGAGAGTAAATACAGAAATAATTTGCTAGTGTTGGTCTTTATTTTAGCCAGCAAAATCAATGGTTGCTGAATCATTTTGTACACCTCTTTTAGCTTGAAGGCATTTAATAGTCTAATAAAATGTGTGGCTCTTGAAATTAAAATGTTAGAAACATTAAGTAATCGTCTTAAATGAGGCTAGTTCTAGCAACTTAAAATCAATAGGTGACTATAATATTCATTTTGAAACATAATGAATTAGCATATGGCATCATTGCCAAGACAACTGGAATATACTACTAACCTCTAAAATGAAGACAATAGGGTTGGAAATACATCCTAAAGCTTTTCAGCACAAACTGAAAGAGCGTATTTCGGACACAAATATTTTCTATTCTTGTAATAGTTGGTACAGTAGAAGGAATTTATCAAAAACAGGCTCATCATTTTCAGTAGTCGAGGATAAAATCACCAAAAAGGATAGAAATGAGGCAACATTTTCACTCCAGGAGTGATGACATATTTGAGGAAAGTCCCGTTTCATATATTTAGGAAACACTAGCGCTTAAAGAGAAATGAGAGATGCCTTATAATTTTCACTGTGATTCGGTTTTATTATAATTTGACTTTTCTGACCTTTCCCGCAGACAAATTAACTTTCTTTCTGGCCCACAGCAGATCCATGTCTCTTTGGATGAGCAACCAATCCAGTAAGGGCGATATGTCACATACAATAACCAACATGATATCACTTGTCACAGTGTGTGAATGTATTACATAAGTCTCATGTTCCCTGTGTCAATCAAACACACATGATGCTAGAAACATCCAGGTCCAGGCAGAACCTGAAGAGATTTTCACTCCCTCTCTACAAAGACTTACTGCATGAATTCTCCTCCACACTGAAACACAGACCAAATAATGTATTAGCTTCAGAGCAGCAAAAAGATTGTCTGTGTTAGAGAGGAAGATTATCACCACGGAAATGTTTTATGTGTAGAGATCGCAGAAAACACACACTCTCACATACCCATTTCAGGACAAATTGTCTATTTAATGCAGATGCAAGTTCAGACAAGAAAGTTATGTAATTAGGTTTTCCCTAAATTGTCCAAAAATGGACTGGGGGAAGTGTATGGTCCATTCTCTGTGTGTATTCCACAAAAGGATTGAGATGAACAAAGAACAAAAATGGTCTTAGCTGGATAAAGCTCATAATGATTAAAAGGCAGTCTCATAATAACATGTTTTGTGCACCTTTATGAGTGTAAGAATGTGTTTGTTAGACTACTCTGTGTCTTTAGCTGCAGACTGTTGCACCATATCCATGGTGTAGGAACCCTTTAGAGGGAAATAAAGCTATACTTCAGACCGTTTAGCTTTGAGTTAAGCATTTCAGACATTGAAAAGAAATAAGCGGAGAAATTAGGCCAATTACAAAAGCTGGTCAGTCTGACGTGGTGTTGCCTGAGCTCATTACTATTCATGAGCTCGCCCAGTTGCGCTGGGTAAAGGATGCTGATAGCCAGGCTCTCATTGGCTAGCTTTTAGCCAATCGGAGTCAAGCAGCTTAGCTTGTTGAATATTAATGAGAACTGGCACAAAATCGAGCTGAGTCTTCCTGCAGGTTTTCTATACAACGCTAGAATGGCTTGAAACAAGGTAACCAAGGCATTTTTTCCACAAAAAATGTTACAGAGTTCATGGTTGAACTTCAGACATTACCACAAAGTAATGAAACACATGTGGCAGGGCACCTCTAAGGGACTTGTTTAGCTCTAACTTCAGAGCAGGTACTGTCCCAGCAAAGGGGGACTTAGTGTCGATGATTGATCGATCACATGAGCCAATGCAGCACCGGCAAACATCATTTTCAACCGCTAACTAGCCAACTCTGTTGATTGAGACAGCTGGTGTTCCTGCGCTCACTGCTCTCCTGTTGACTAAGGAGAAAAACCTTTGCTGCAGAGACTGGGACCTGTTGATGACGGACTTGGAAAATATAGACATGAATAGATGAGAAAGATCCCAGCAGATTTGCAGCTCTGATCAACATCGTCGTCCTGGAGACGGCATTTCACCTCCCCAAAATCAACTGGGAGAAAAGTCAGTGGCCGCTCACTGAACCAAACAGTCAGACTGTAAGCAACCGCAACAACAATCCCTAAAAAGAAACTAAAGTCTTTTAGGACATTCTGTAATGTCAGTTATTAGGCAGATGAACAGGCAGCTTGTTCTCTTAGCAAAAATATGAAGGATGGATATTCCTGTACACTTAGATAAAATAGTTAATTATGTTCATTTCTGTTCTTTTTGTCTGACATGACTCAAATAGCTTTAGGTGACTGCTTGCCCCAATATAGCTTTTTTGTTCGACTGTGCATTCTCTACAATGAAGGTGGTAAGTAGGGCTGGGTACCGAATTCAATACTTTTTAGGCAGCGACCAAATTGCCTCCATAGTATCGAGTATCAAAAAATGCCTCGTCATTCAATACCAAATTTCAATACCTAAGGAGTAAATCTCATCAGTGACAGGGAGCCAATAAGCATGCAGCATGCTTCTACCAAGATGTAATAATGTTTGTGATTGGCTGTACGGTAGACATCGTAAAGGCAGCAAATTGTATTGTATTGTATTGAAGTCACTAACCCACTCAACCAGGCATGCTGACACACTTATTTATGAACTTCAATATTCAATGGAAAATAATCTCAAAATGAAATAGCACAATGTGGTGTCAACAAATCGCTTTCAAGCCGGAGAGCGGAGTTCACTATGCGGCGAAAACAAAATACTTTCACCCAGGAAATGCTCGTCCGTTCCTTGGGAGTGTTTTAATCCAAACCAGGATCTTTTTCTGACTATAGTCGTTTTGGTGCCTAAAGTTAACTGTCAGCGCCGCATGATGCCCACTTTTTCTGGCTAAACTCCACTACCATGGTCCCTGAAAGGAGCGTCATCTCCGGCTCACAGTCACCTATTGGTGGCTAAACACTTGCTGCTGGTAGCCGGCGTCCCGGAGCTCTGTAGCAGCTAAATACAACCATCAACTGTCGCTCGGATTTTATCGTTCTATAGACTGTTCACATTATAGCGCTTTACTTAGTTTTAAATACTTCTATTTTAGGTATATAAATAATATATCATAGGCAAATGGTGAAGTAGATGATCACTTTGAGGGGGGGGATACATTTTGTCCCCACCGGGGATAAAATTAATTCAGCAGAGACAGGGATATGTAGATCAGAAAGGGGGAAATCCCACGGCAAATTGCACCCTGGGTATTGGTACCGGTATCGAACATTTTTTAACGATACCCAGCCCTAGTGTTGAGTGCAGAGTTAGCATGACCCATATGGCCACGTTAAGGATAAAAACCCAGGTTGAAAAATAAAATCCTCGATTTACAGTTTTGCATGGTTTTGGAGCATGAAATCCTCAAAACTACTGGAATTGTCAACAATGGATGATAGTGCTCATGTCAATTGCGATTACACTGAATAACAATGAGCCTAACAGACAATAAGGAGGGACAAGAGATCTGATGTGGAAGGAAGCAAGTGAGGACAACATGAAGTAATAATAAAGGAAGAGAAAAAGAGGAGTAAAGACAACAGCAGGTCTACGGAATCTTATACAATGGTCACACTCCTCCTCAGGGATGGACCCCTCTCTTCCACTCTTCCTCCTTTCATCTGTCTCTCCGAGCCATGCAAGGATCCCAGAATACACATGGCGGGTGCTAAAATAGGCTTGGGCTGGGTGATGAATTAACCAGGGCGTATTTAGGGAGCAAGGGAGCGACAGAGAGAGAGAGAGAGAGAAAATAGCTCCTAATGTTTAATCACAGCTAGATCAAATACAGTACATGGATGACAGACAAAATCGCTGAACCTTGCTTGGATTTGTTCATCCATCATAACAGAGCTCTGACTCTGTGTGCGTGCGTGTGTGCGTGCGTGTGTGTGTGCGTGTGTGCGTGTGTGTGTGTGTGTGTGTGTGTGTGTGTGTGTGTGTGTGTGCGCGCATATGATTTGAGTATAAAACACGTGAGAAAAGACTCACTCCTGAGGGTGAGAGATAAAGCTGTTTTGGGGACAATTGGGGACGATCAGGAGACAGGGACACACAAACACAAACACCTACAAAATCTCAAATTCCTCAGGTGAGGTTAATGTGAGGTATGCTGCTTTTCTTGTTTAAATGTAATCGGGAAGTGAATCTCTTTAGATTTTGGACTGTTGGTCGGACAAAATAAGCAATTTGAAGGCATCCCCTCGTACTCTGGGAAGTTCCCACGGGCATTTTTCTTTACTATCCGACATTCTGACATAGCACGGTTAGCCAGGTAAGTCAGGCTTAATCGACAATGGCTTGTGTCAAACTGTATGCCAGCAATGTTGCGTATATCTGTGAAGTGGGGATACACTTCAAACATTGTGACGATTAGCGGAACAAGACAGAAATGGAGTGGAAGGTGAGTCCTTCTCCCGACAGCGTTCAAGCAGCCTCCCACTGCAGATTCCGACTGTGCCGCAGTAATAACTAATGCTATTGAGTGTTTATCGCATGTCACCTATAAATAAATTAGGTTTACAAATGTCTTCCTGATGCACACACGAATATTTCTTTGTTTTAAATAAATGTAGTAGAAATCTACAAATATATGTATTTTTTTAAATATTTGCAATTTTCGCAAACCTGCAACTTCACGAACCTGCATTTTCAAACTGCTTGTCATGTGTGAACTCCACTGCATTTGTGTTTGGGTTTGTTTAACTTTTGATTAAGCAATTATCAAAACTGTTGCCGACATGTTTTTCTGTTGACTGAACTTATTGATTAATCAAGGTATAACTGTTTCTCTAGAATAATGCAAGAACTCTGTTTAGGTGTTTGTTGTTTCAGTTGATATTCAGCTGTAGTGGTGCACATTTTCAAACAAATTTACAATTGATCAAATCACCGGAAACTAATTGACCAGACCTCCAAACCCGCTCGCTCCCAACTCGTCAAATACTGACGCTTGGTCATTAGCTTTCAGTGTTGGATACCCAAGCAAAAATCACCCTTTAGCATCTTTATGGCATAGCAGCAGCTCCCTACCGTGGCGCTGTAAGATGAAGTAGTATTAAGAGCGACAACGGTAGCGTGTAGGATGAAAGTACCCAAACTCCGCGTAAGGAAGCAGGTTGGGGTGGTGGATGGGTCGGACAACACAGGACCTTCACCCAGGAGACCGGGGTTGGTGTCCCGTTCTGGTCCTGTGTGTCACTGAAACATACAATTTGTAACCCCACCCACGATCTTTTCCTAAACCTAACTGTCCTGTTCATGTGCCACATATCAGTTAAACGTTCGTCCCGACCCAGAGCATCAAATAGTGACGCCAAGAGTCCTGTCCAAGCGCGTCTAAATATGACACCAAAGGGCTAGACGTGAGTCCTGGGAGCTTCAAATAGTGACGCCAAGAGTCCAAACCCAGAGTGTCAAAAAGTGCACACCAAGAGTCCCGACCAAGCGTGTCTTAATATGACGCTGAAGGAGACTTTTTGCATCAATAACAAACGCCAAAGGCGCCTGACCAAAAGCGTTGCTTTTTGACTCGATGGGAGTGAGAATGTGTTGGACCTCCAGGGCAGTTGCTCTTGACTGAGGTATATAAATCATCATAGTCCACCTTACTACATTGAGAGTATATTAGTGTGGCTTCTCTATGAGGCCTGAAAGCACAGTGAGATTTGGCTGCTGCTGGATGAGCCAAGTGGCCACTTAATTATCAGCTCAACACCAGAATGTGTTGGAGCTTTTCTAAGTGCACACATGCACTCACCCTCCATCAGTGGTGGAAGAAGTATTCAGATCCTTCACTTAAGTAAAAGGAATAATACCACACTGTTAAAATACTGATAAGTAAAAGTCCTGCATTGAAAATGTTACTTGAGTAAACGTATGTGAGTATCATCAGGAAAATGTACTTAAAGTAGTAGAAGTAAAAGTACTCAATGCAGAAAAAACTTCACATTTTAGAAACTGGGTACGACCAAAACAGTTCTGCGTTTAATGTTCTTGTAGGCCGTTATATTGTTTGGTAGTTTAATCTATAATAAAACATCGTATTTTATAAACAACATGTGTTTTGTGTGTAAAAATCTTAATTTGTAAAGTAACTAAAACTGTCAGATTAATGTAGTGGAGTAAGAAGTACAATATTTCTCTCTGAAATGTACTTGAGAGAAGTAGAAAGTGGCTTGAAAAAGAAAAGACTCAAGTAAAGTACAAGTACTTACAATTTTAACTTAAGTACAGTACTTAAGTAAATGTAATTAGTTACATTTCACCACTGCTCATCATCTCTCTTTCTCTCCCTCACACATTCATGTACAAAAGACAATTCTGAACTGAGTGTGACATTATTCTCACTGTGCTTATTAAGTAATAACCCACACTGCTCTTCCCCCACAGTTCAAAGTGTCATGCAGTCTGTTACATGCTGAATTTGCTCTGCCGTGGATTCATTATTCATCTCCAGGCTTAAATGAATGGGCTTTCATGGAATCAACAGGAACCATATGATAACCGCAATTTATTGTTAGAAGCCTGTGAGAACCTGGGTTTGTATTAAGTGTGTGTAAAGTGCTTATATTTTTTAGCTCACTTTACCTAAAACTGTGAATAAAGTAGGCCTGCAACTAACGATTATTTTCATAGTCGATTAATCTGTCGATTGTTTTATCGATTAATCGATGAGTTGTGTGGTCTAGTTGTTAGAAAACGGTAAAGAAAAAATGTCAAATCACTGTTTCCCAAAGCCCAAGATGACGTCCTCAAATGTCTTGTCTCAAAGATTTTCAGTTTACTGTCACAGAAGAGTAATAAGAGTAAGAGTTTAATAACGTAGTTGCTACATTGTATCTCGCTTGCGAAACTATGTGTCGACTGACCCTCCAATAGATTTCCGACACATTTTAGAAACTTTTTTAAACAAGGTTTATTTTTACAATGGACCTCATGTTTGAAATGTCTGTGATAGAAAAAAAATACAAGCGGCGTATTGATCTACTATTTGATGACACTGTGCTCAGTCAGCGGGCAACCTGCCGGGTTAATGCCCTCCTCCCAGCCAATCAGAATCAAGCATTCTTAAACAAAGTGGAATAATCACATTTAAAGAATGTGGAATCAGAGAATGTTCTTTTTTTTTTTTAAATGACTCAAACCGATTAATCCATTATCAAAATACAGTAGTTGGGGGATTAATTTAATAGTTGACAACTCATCGATTAATCTTTGCAGCTCTAGAATAAAGAGTAGCACATTTGACGGACATATGATATTGTGTGTACACTGTGATGTTTAAAAAGCCAAATGGTACCTCGACACACCTTGCTAATTTGTTTGCATCTGGTAGTGCTTTGTGTTTTACAGAGGAATGCTAACTAGAACCAACGCTTTGCTGTTATATGCCACCACCAACCAGTCAAGTTGCAGTTCACATCCATGTTTGTCCAGACTCATAATACATGTCTAAGACTAAGAAGCAATTTAAAAGAAGTTATTAAGTGTATTTTTGGTGAAATATGGCTGCTTCACACACATCTTTAACCAGGCGGCACAGAAGATCTATACAGTCACCACAGTTTCAAGATTAGTGTCCCCAATTCAGTATCGGCCCAAAATGTCTCCCCTTCTGTTCCTGAGTTATGGCGTTTACAGTAATAATGGCCAGAAAAATGTTTTTGAAGAACACTATGATGTCACAGTGAAGTTTACCTTTGACCTTTTGGATATAAACTGTCATAATTGTATTAGACATTTGTGTGAAATGTCATAATTAGCGTAGGAACTCTTGAGTTCGGGCTAAAAACTACGGATAGGTATCGCCAATTGTTTCCCAAATCGATACGGTTTTCCCATTCATTTCAACGTCAATTAGGTCAATATTGGTTCAATACTGACCAAAATAATTGTGATTATGATTTTTTCCATAACCCAGCAGCCCTACTATAAATGCAGTTGACTGTTATTATATTATAGTGTGATGATGTAAAAACACAGCTAAAACACAATACTATACAATTTGTAGAATCAGGTTAAACAAAATGTATGTAACGGTACACCCTGCTACACTGTACTGCGTGTTTCTGCAGGACTTTGGAGTTGGTTGTCCTAATGCAGCACACATATCAAACAGGGGCAATTTCTTGTTTCAATTAGACTAGTCAAAAACAATCAACATGTGTCAGAGTGCTGTGACTGAATGTGTCTGAGTACGAGTGTTCAGGGGCCTCCTGCAGTGATTATGCCTGGTATTCAATGACAAAAGCATGTACTTATCACCCACACGTTGATACAAAGGGAGAATAGAAGCTTTGAGTGACTCACACCTGCAGCTCATTGGTCCGCTGAAGGTACATTGCTAAAGCAGAGCAGGGGAAAATGGAAAGCGCTGACATCTCATTAAACCCACAATTATACTTTACAGCCTCTCTAGTCCCTGCAGATCCCCATTTGACAAGGTTTGATCAGAGGGACCTGCGTATGAATACAATGACACTGATCCAGGGGAAAATGGTAACTGCTACTATGTGTTGTACAGCTGAATACAGTATACGGCAGGGGTCTGCAACCTTTTTAAGATAAAGTGCCATCTTAAAATGTTCTTGTTCACCAGTGTGCCATATTAGCATACTAACGCCACACCAAATTCTGTTCTCAATTAACACTTTAAAGTCTCTTTAAATATTTATCAACCACTCCAAAAATCAAGTAGTCCGGACCGATGCCACCAAAAGTACACGATACTCGTACTACATGCCACTTAGCTATCGTAGCTCATGTTAGGCTGTGACAGACAACGACAGAGAGGAACAGATTTACTTTCTATTTGGGAGCTCCAGGTGAGGTCGTGAAAGCCGTTACTGTAGATGTACGGTAAAGAAACTTAAATAAGCCAAAAAAGGACAAAAAAAGACACATATATACCAAATAAAACCAAACAAAGAAATCCTAAATTAATGAACCAGTTTACATTATAAGTTTGGTGAGAAGCACAATGGATTCCAGCTCAAAACGTATATAACCTATATAGCCCGATTCGTAAAGTTGCGCCGAGATTGAAAAGAGGCCGATGGTATGTCACTAGTGGTACAGCAGCATAAACTGATCCCCTGGCGACTTATAGGGGTGGGGGGAAAAATCGATACAACCCTCCTCAAAAACATGGGTGTACTCTTGTAGAGAAGAGGACAATTTGATTCTCAGCAATCTAACCCAGAGACAGCGTGTGTCAGTAACACAAAGCCATCTATCAAAACCCGGACTCGCTGTCACAAAAGCAGCTCCTATAATGAAGTGCTACATACGAGTGAGAAAAAAAAGATAAAGAGAGAGAAATCCATATATTGTAGTCCCTGATGAACATCAGCAGGCCATTTGTACCTTATGTTCTGACTGTTTCATAGACTGGGTAAACCCAGCCCGATCTGCCGGTGATTTGATTTCGCCCTGCAGCTCAGGCTGTAAACCTGTATTTAACATTTATCTATCCTGCTTCCGTTACAATTTTGCGGGGACCAATCACAAACTGGCTTATCCACCTGACGCGCTATTGGCAGGTTTAACACGATGACGATAGAGAAGCGACCAAGCAGCTTCTTGTTTACATTCAACAAAAAAAGCGCAGCAACCCATTGATGCCGCTGCTACATCACCCGGATCGTTGGTCTGATTGGTTGAAGGACTATCCAATTGCGTACAGAGTCATTTGAACTATGCCCGTTGATCACGCCTCTTGTGCAGTAGAAAATACAGAGCAGACTCCCGAGACTAATGTTCAATCTTACAGTAAAAGATTGAGCTTGGTCTGGTGATAGCCAGACTAACTGTTTCATTCATCACACACATACTCATACACACATACTTCCTTTGTGTCATGTAGCTATTGTGCTTCGTTTTACAGCAGTACATCGCACACAAGTGTCTGCATTTTCCTGTAAAGTGAGACACTGACACTCTAAAAAGGCTGTGTGTGTGTGTGTGTGTGTGTGTGTGTGTGTGTGTGTGTGTGTGTGTTTGTTTGTGTGTGTGGATAACTTTGATGCGCATCCATTATTTTGTGCACTTGCTTGTGCCTGTTCGTACGTTCACATACAGAGTTCACACAGATGCACTATTTCTTCAATCAAATTAGAGATGTTAATAATTAACCGTTTCACTGTTTAACCTTTAACCGACAATAATAATTTTGACCGATTAATACTATCAGTTAAAAACAATATTATTAAAACAAAAATAAAAAGGTAATTATTTTTTGGACTCCGTTGCCTGCATGACGGTTAACGGGTCAATGATCGGTTAACCAGCGTCTGTGTGTCTATGTGTAATGTGAAAGGTGTTGCTCGTAATGACAAACACAGAGATTAATCACCAAAATCTCACAAAAAAAATCTTTTTGCTGGAGCATTTCAGCATCTTTAAGCTCATTGTTTTGGTTTTTACAACACGCAGCTATTTTGATTATTGATGTCTTACCGAGATCAGGATTTAATTAAAGCTGCAAGCAGCGTTGGACGGGCCCTCGCGCCTCTGCGCGACCGTGCATTTGCGCGGCACTCAGACACCGCAAATCGTCACCAATGAAAAGGGAACCCCCCGCTGAGTTCAAGGATACCTCACACAAGACTCTACGTCATACAGTTCAGTAGCTGTGAAAGGGGGCATGGCCAAAGCATAGGGGGCGGGCCAAACCTTTACCAGTAAAAAAGGAAGTCTCTGCTGAGTTCATTGATACCTCACACAAGGGTATACCTTAAACGGTGTAAATGCTATGAAAGGGGGCGTGGCTTAAGCATGGGGGGTGGGTCAAACCATCACCAATGAAGAAGGAACTCTCTGCTGAGTTCAATGACACCTCACACAAGACTCTACCTTAAACGGTTCAAATGTTATGAAAGGGGCCGTGGCCTGAGTAAGTGGGCGTGGTTAAAGTATAGGGGCCGGCTCAGTATCACACGTAGACCACACATTCTAAGTTTCATTTAAATCGGATGTATGTTTGTCATATAAGGCAGATTTCCTGTTGCCAGCGGGGGGGGCTATGACCAAAAGTCAATATTGGCCTGTATATGTCCTCAGGCCTGGACTCTTGTTGATTCTTTAACATTTCAAGCAGATATGACAATGTATACTGTAGTTACAGCCACTTTCTCGTTCATCGCTAAACACTCAAAATGGCCGCCACGCCACGCCCACAATGTTAGACGAAAAGTTTTTCTTTTAATAACTTTTCATCTTGAAAGTGTTGTGATGGTACAGACCAAGTTTGAAGTCCGCCGGATGAAACCTCTAGGAGGAGTTCGTTAAAGTATGGCACCTTGACTTTTAGGCCTACTTCTTGTTGCCACTAGGGGGCGCTATGACTTTAAGTAAATATCGGCCTTTCTTTGTCCTCAGGGTAGGACCCTTATAAATCCTGAAAAGTCTCAAGCCAATTGGACATTGTACACTCAAGTTAAACCCACTTCCTGTTTTGATGGCGAAACGAACAAATAACATAATTTCGAACTTTCAATTCCAAATGGCAGACTTCCTGTTGGGTTTAGGATATGGCTCCAATGACATTTTCTGTGCGTCTTGACATGATACATATGTTTACCAAGTTTCGTGAGTCTACGTTAAACGTACTGCAGGGGCTCAATTTTCTTAATTTTGTAGGGGGCGCTAGCGAGCCATTTTTGCGCACCTATCCCCGAAACCCTTAAAATACGTACATTTTCACCAGACTTGATGCAACTGCCAAATTTGGTGAGTTGTTAAATATGTTAAGCCCCTCAAAAAGGCAATTAATTTGCCGGAAAAAAGAATAATAATAATTCCTTCAGTTCCAATAGGGCCTTCGCCACTGTCGGCGCTCGGGCCCTAATAAACCCACTGCACACTACCTGGTCAGCACAAAACAGCTGACAGACAAAGTTAGTATTAAGAGCTTAAAGGAGAGTGACTATTGGACTCAGAAACACGACTCCAAGTGAATACTTATGTTGCCCTGTGTCTGCTGGATGTGTACATAGGAATCATTATGCTAACATGTTAAAGGTGCAATATGTAATACTGACAGCTAGTGTTTAAAATAGTTACTGCAGTACAAATTCAAAATACTGGAGAGAGTCGTCTCCCCCGCCCCCTCCTCCCCAGACTCGAAGTTTACATTGGTTGCCAGGCTGATACCGGAGTATCCACAACAATGTTGCTAGACGCTTGTCTCACATAGCCAGACATTACTCCACAGCACAGCGGAGTAGCTAACGTTAGATACTGGCTATATTGACAGTCATAAAAGCCTGTGCTCACGTGGAGCTCTGTACCCAACTGACAGACACACTTTTTCGGCTTAGAATTACCGTAGGAACTGCTAAGAATCCCACAACCTCGCCATCCTCTCCACACGCCAGGACAGACACACTTTCTCGGCTTAGAATTACGATAGGAACCACTAAAAATACCACTACCTTGCCGTCCTTTTCCACCCGACTGAACACACTTTACTGGCTTAGAATTACGGCAACAATCGCTAAACACACTGCAAACTCAAGGTCCTCTCTTTCCGATTTACAGCCCCCCTCTCTTGGCTTCAAATAACTCACCGTTGTCGGCTACAGCCGCTGAACAGGCTACACGTTGTAAACAGCCGTGGCCCGCTTGCTTCCGGTAACGTTAGCAGTTAGCAGGGTTAGCATGGCGGAGTTAGCCAGGATTAGTCGGGATCACTTCACTGGCTGTGTCTCAATTGTTTTTGTGAGTAACCAACTCGGGTACTCTAGCTATATAATTCAATGTGAGTAGCTACACAAATGTTGAAATTACATAAAATGCCCGTCCCTAGTAGCCGTGATAAATTAGCCTGAAGCTAATGCTTACCTGTTCAGGAGGAAATTAGCCAACTCTGCGCGCTTTTGGGCTCTAAGTTGTCTCCATCTTTCAAATACATCTCCAATATTTACCCAGACGGGTTTGTTACGTCTCTGGTCACGCAACTATTAGAAACATGCCGTTTTTTTTGTCAGGTAAAATCAATCTCCGTTGATCCTGTTCGTTTGTTTGCTGCTTTTATGGCTGTACAGCTTACAGCTGTAGCGCGCTGGGTTTACGTTTTTACAGGTATATCTGGCAACCCAGCCTGGCTGACAAACTGGCCAAAACACAACAGAAATTCCGGAAATTTCAAAAGGAGAAAATACTGGCATTAGCATTGTTGTCAGAAAAGATAGTATTTCAACTTAGCATGTTTCCTTAATATCTGATGACGCATTGGGGTCATTTTTGGATTTATTACAGTAAATATATTACATATTGGACCTTTAACCATTTCAACATTACAAGGTGTCCGTTTTGTTTAAAGCTTGGTCTGCTGCCCCCGAGTGGCCAAAAATCAATATTTAGATGTAAAATTAGCTGGAAAATACCGTTGTTATGTCGTGTTATTATGAGGCTGGCAAGCAAACCCTTTACACTTTTTTGGTACAAACTGATGTGTTTATAAAGATTAGCAAAACTGTCAAGTATATTGAATATTAGATTTGCATGTTTGGTCAGATTTGTAATCTTGTTTATTTTTTTCTTCAATTATATACCGGCTTGTTTTTAACATTTAACATTTTGGAATTTTGGCATCTTTTCTTCAAGGAAACAAGACTAAAAGTCTACAGCCACGCTTACTCTGTGAACAGTACTTTGAGCTACAGGTTAACATCAGCATGTTAACATTCTCACGATACCAATATCCACATAGTGGTAACATTTAGCAGATAATGTTTACAATGTGTGCGGTCTTCTTCCGGCAAGTTAACAAGCTAAAATATTCTCATTCTTAAAATAAAGCTGAGGCTGATGGTGCTCTATGATTGCAAAAATGTCAGCGTGAATCAAAATGCTTGACATTGCCACCCCTACAGCCCCATTGTTAGCTGGCTAAAAAGGGTTTTTATAGAAAAACATGTTAATCTGAAATAACCCCTTTCTACTGCAGGAACGTAACAAAATAAAACTTAATGTGCTGCCATTGTCGTGTCTACAAGGACCACTATAACAGTATGAGAAGTGTTACGCTTCTCCAAACCCACGATTCGATTCAATTTTACTGACTGCTATGCCATTGTTAGACTATGTAGTCTTGATTTGTAAAAATCAACAGATAATTGGTTGTATGCCCTGACTGTCCTTTACATTTTCAAATTCTTGAAAAAGATAGGCTACATGGTACGAAGTGTCATAAAACCACCTCATATTTTTGAATGTTCCACACTAAGGCCATATGATCAGTTATAAATAATTTATTTAAACAATAACTTATTTCACCAGTCAATTAGGAACAAACTATTAAACAACAAAAAGAAGAGCCACTAGATGGCAGAAAGGTACTTTAAATTTAAATTTAAATTTCTCAGTTGTGCACCTTAATGCACCTTGAAGTCCTTGTCGGCACCATGGATGTACAACTGGATATAGAACGCCGTTCATTTCTATGAGAGTTGCTCAGTGGCGCATGGATCCATCATAGAGCCATCATGGAGCCACAAATTACCCAGATGATCAGCACTACTTTAGCGCTCAGCTAACTTGAATGGGTATTAAATGATTTAATTGTGCAGCCCTTCCAGACTTTCCAAATGTTATCGGACCAAATGGATCAAATTCTAATAGTAAAACGAGTCATTTTGTGGGGGGTTGTGACGCTCTCTTTCGCCATGTAAGAATATGTCTTTTTGGGGCAGAGGGCGTGACGGCCCCGGAGTGTCAATTCCACTTTTTGGCCACTATGTTCAACTTGCTTCAAAGACCAGTGCACTTCCTGGGGCCCTGGTGGGGGCTCACTCACATTACCGTTTGTTGTTTACTGAACTCATGGGGAAGGCAAACTATTGCCAACGCATGGTGGCCACGGTGTCTCGAAAAGTGCAGCTGCAGGCTACCGGTAAGCTAGGCGGTGTCGTCTTTAAAGTGCTCACTACCCCAGACATCTAGGCCTTCATTTGTGTTTGTTAAGTTCCTGCAGTGGCAATTGGCTAAGGTATTAAAAAAAAGCATCAGTACTAAAACACAGGCATCGTAACAGCCCTAGTATTAAAAATTGATATCCAAGGTTTTATATTTAAAAAGAAAAAGTCTAAACAAACAAACAAACATTTTGAGCTGCATTTAGTGTGCTTGGGGAAACACAGTAGGTTACACGGAAACAATGACGCAGATATGGGATGGTGAGGCAAAGCAGCAAATAAATAAGTCAACAAACGGGCGAGCTGTGCTTTACAAATTCTGTGAACAGGCTTTTGAAGACTGTGTGCTGATGATACAGGAGAGAGTGAGCAAGGGTGGAAAAGGGGAAGAAAGAAGAAAACTGGAGCTGCTGCATGGCTGGGGCGCTATGGAAGGGCACATGGGTTACAGCTACAGGGGGGTAGAGTACTAAATGATAGCGGAGTGCCACCGAAATGGAGGGAGAAAGGGACGAGACGATGGCATAGTGAGCGCTAGATGGAGGGGATGAACGAGAATGCGACAGAGGAGGCAGAAATGGATGGATAGAAAAAGGAGAGAGAGTTTGTTTGTGTCTGTGTCAGACTCGGGGAGTGTTGCTCTCTGTTCACACAGGCTGACCCAGATGCAGCTGAATTAGACACAGCCCTGTGTCTGGAGAGGTGTGTGTGTGTGTGTGTGTGTGTGTGTGTGTGTGCGTGCGTGCGTGCGTGTTGATGACAGCCTAGGTATAAGAGCTAAAGAGGTAGAGATAGACAAAAAGTGACAGAGTAGTCCAAGCAGAATGTCTCTAAGTTCATGAGGCTCACAAGCCAAGAAAGCTTGCACAATCTAAAAATTAAAGGTGCTTTATATAGCACTTCTACTTTACATCATAGGGCTGCTCGATTATGGAAAAAAATCATAATCACAATTATTTTGGTCAATCTCGAAATCACGATTATTTAACACAATTTCTAATTGACTTTTGGAAAGATGTTGCATTTATTGAACTTAAAAAAGTGAAACTGTTAAACTAGGGCTGTCAAAATAACTTACAATAATAAGTTTTTTTTAACGCGTTATTTTTTCTCAGATTAATTAATCAAAATTAACGCGTTAAAAAAAATAACGCAGATTAATCCATTCCATATTGACGTTTGACCCGGAGCCGTTCTAGCCACCATTCGACTGTAAAATGAAGGAGGGAGACAAGAATGTGCTGCCTGGATCATTAATTGGAACATTTACTTGTAAAAACCTTCTTCCTGCCAACCCCGGCTACCGAAATCTGGTGCCACTGATATGTCTGCGCTTCTCTCTGATGCTCTGAAACAGACAATAGAGGCAACACAAACACCGCTGCACGTGACGCTAGTTAACACTATACTCGACAGCAGCTAACGTTAGCCTACCACTAGCTAGTAGCTGGATTAAACACGGTTAAAATGCTGACAGCTAACGCTAAACGGTGTAAAGTTTGACTGTGTTTTACTGTAGAGGATTCAACACCGGTATGTAACAATCCGCAACTGCCGTTGGAAAAAACCATACAGACGGTGCGTTCAATGAAACTGGTAAACTACAGCCTCGTGGTGCATTTGAAGTTATTGTAAATGTCCATTTCCCATCTGGTGGTTGTTTTTGTCGTTCAACAGCAATTTACTAGTGAAATAAGTTATTGTTATTGTTATACATTATTATTAAACATTTAATTTTGACCATATGGCCTTAGCAATAAACAAGCCGTTCTTTAATGTCACCGACTGTTGTTTTTTCTTTTCTTTTTTTACTTTCTTAAAAAGTATTGGTTCAGGCACCGTTAATTATGTATGCGATTAATTTCGATTCATTAATCACAGAATATGTAATTAATTAGATTACATTTTTTAATCGATTGACAGCCCTAAGTTAAACAAATCAACAGTGAAAACACCTTAAACTGTGAAAATTCCCTTGGTACTCTTGACCTTGAACTCTTTGAATTCCCCTTGAAATAAATAATATAAAAAATATATATTCAAATGTTTAAATAGTATTAAATAATAATTTAAAATTAAATGTTTTTATTAATTGAACATCCCTAGTATATCATTAGGTTATATTAATGTGATGAGTATCCAAAACTGTCAGGTACTAAAAGCTAAGTCAGATCCATCCATCTATCCATCCATCCATCCATGGCTGCTTGTGTTCAGAGTAGACACAAAGCTGCATTTATTTTTTGTGCCACTTTTGGCCAAAACAGCTGAGAAATACATCCAGCTTTCATCCGTCTGCCTAGTGTAACTCAATTTAAGATTGTCTACGGGAACACATAGAAAGAAAGAAATATAACTTTAAACTTTGTTAAATAAACATGACAGGGTTACTAGTAGAGGCGGCGGAGTTCTGGTTTACATCAAAGACTCCTTTAAGACCAAGGAAGTTCAATTAGATTAATCTTTATCACTTGAAAGTCTTTGTGTAAATGTGGCTCTATCCTCACGCATGATGTTTAACATCCTTGTGGTGTATAATCCACCATCTAGTTGCCTACAAACCTTTTATCAAAACTTGGAAAAAATTCACAAATCTTTTAAACCGAACAGTGAGGTGCTTATTTAGGGAGATACTAATGTTAATTGGTTAAATAAATCCAGTAGGAAACAACTCAAAGAACTAATATCAAAATATGACTTTCATCAATTTGTAAATGGACCGACTCGCTTGACAAAAACATCACAGACAGCAATAGATTTAGCTTTCTCAAATAAGCCGGAAAGAGTCTTAAAAACACAATCTGGTGTGTGGCTTATCAGATCATAACATGATATTAATTTCCAGAAAACTCTCAAACCAAGTTAATAATCTTAAAACCAGATATGACACAGATCTGATGTTATTTAAAGGTTTACGAAATCAAGTAGTAAAAGAATTGCGCAACTTAAAAGCAAACTATTATATGAAAATTCTAACTGAAGCTAAAGGAAATTGTAAAGCAATGTGGAAACAAATAAACAGTCTAATTAAACCTAATGCAAATACAAATAATTCATATGAACTAAAATGTGAAGGAAAGGACATATCAGACCCTGTTCAAGTTGCTAATGCCTTTAATCAATTTTTTATTAAATCTGTACAAGATCTTGCTTCTAATTTTTTAGATGGCGAGCCTAATAGTAGCAACTTAAACATATTGTCATCAGAGAATGAGAATTCCTTTAAAATTAGAGAAGTGAATCAGGCAGTGGTATTGAAAGCTATTTCAGACCTGAATACCAATTTATCCAAAGATAACTACTTTCCTCAAAAAATATGCACAAGTTATCATTCAACCTTTGACCCACATTATAAATGTCTCTATTAAAACAGGAATATTTCCAGATGCTTGGAAAATGTCACTGGTAAAACCCATCTTTAAGTCCAGGAATACCACAGACGTTAGTAACTATCGACCAATAAGTCTAGTTCCGGTAATGTCAAAAATACTAGAAAAAATTGTTTCAGAACAACTAACTCAATATTTAGAAATACATCAGTATATACACCCTCAACAGTATGGTTTCAGACAGAACCATTCCACTGAAACAGCCATCTGCGCATTATTGGAAAATATTGTGCAGCCGCTTGATAAAGGAAACATCGTGGGTGCAGTATTCCTGGACTTAAAGAGGGCATTCGACACCATAAATCATAGCCGTCTTATCTCAAAACTATCATCTTATAATACATCACACCAAGCATTATCATGGTTTGAGTCATACTTAAAGGGTCAAGAACAATGTGTAGTTATTGATCATGCAAAATCTGCCCCATGTGAACTTAAGACCGGAATCCCGCAGGGAACCATACTGGGGCCTGTTCTCTTCAGCCTGTATGTGAACGAGCTGCCTGAAGTATGTCCTGAAGTTGGCATTCAGATGTATGCCGATGACACTGTGGTTTATGTGTCCGGCAAAAGCCCTGTTGTTATCAGCAGTACATTGACTAAAAGTCTTGAGAAAGTGTTTGATTGGCTAAACAAATTATGTTTAACACTTAATCTGAGGAAAACTAAATCTATGTGTTTTTCTATAACAAGAAAGCGGATAATAAATTATCTTAACATTAAAATGAATGGTGAACTCATCGATCAGGTAGAAGAAGAAAAATATTTAGGAGTGATTTTAGATTCTCAGCTAAATTTTAAAAGTCATATTAAAAACATCTCAAGAAAAATGAAGGCCAGTATGAACTGTTTCAGGTTGATCAGGAGCAGTTTAACATTTTAATGTGCTCATGTCTTTCTGAACACTATGATCCTGTCCCACCTGTCGTACTGCACCACTGTTTGGTCCCAGGCTAGCCAAACTACCCTAAAGCCTATTGAGAGGCTTTATAACCGTGCCCTAAAAATTTTAGATAAAAAGCCCATTCGATTCCATCACTGTTACATTTTAAATAAACATAAAATCTTAAACTTTGTTAATTTTGTTAATCTTAAATACATAAAGTTGTTTTTAAATGTTTGACTGGACTTGCACCTGAGCCACTTTGTAAATTTGTGAACAGGCTGGAATCCACCCGAGATCCACAAGAGCTGCTGTATGTGGAGACTGTAAAGTTCCATTTTGTAAAACATCTTTTGCCCAAAATGTTTTTTCTGTGAAAGGAGCCAATCTGTGGAACTGGCTTCCTACAAATATAAAGACTCTAACTAAAATGTCCATATCAAAAGCATGGTTCATACAGCAGCAGCAGTGTGATCATGACATATGAAATGTATAGCTGTGTGTATGCGAGGTGTGCATCTGTGTGAGCTCGAGTGAATGTGTTTATTTACAACACTTATTTTTATTGCTACTAACTGGTTTTTGGACTTTTTATTGTACTCACTGTACAAATTTGACTCCTATATTATTTTAACTGTTAAAAGCCCTTCTAGGGACAGGTGTTGCGAATTAGCCATGGCTATAAACACTGTGATACAGGCATCGGATTGTTCTTTGTGTAATAATCTATGTTTTTTTGTATCTGTCCCTATTCAAATAAACAGAAATAAATAAATGACTGGTCTAATCACATATTGTAATTTATATATTTAAAAAGTTGTTGATTTCACGATGAGCAAAGACATGAGAGACATGAGAATGCACTTATCACTTCCTGTTAACATCCTCAAATGTTAGCCCACACCCATGGGACCTTGCTGCCCTGAGCTGTTCCTATCATACATTCATACATATGCACACAGTACATACATACAGTACATACATACATACATACAAGCATTCATACATACATACTATAAATACATACATACTGTACATACTGTACATACATGCATACAGCACATACATACTGTACATACTGTACATACATGCATACAGTACATACATACTGTAGTGCTATTGGAACGAATTCCGAAAGTCGAATATAATTCGAAAAGTAAAAAAATCAATACTAATCGAATGCTGAAATTACTATTCAAATGTGATTTCTTTTATAAATATGTTGGCTAACGTTAGCTAATCTCCCTCTTCTCACATTGGCCTACCTGTATGTGAAAATGAAATGCTTTTGTCATGTCACATCTGATGAACAATAAGTAAGCGGGAGTGAGAATCACAAGGCATTGTGAGGTCTTAACATCACGGAGCACGTAACGTTAGTACAGGGTGAGTGACAGGCTGCGGCTGGAAATCGGAAATAGGATGGAAAATAGTTTTAACATTAAAATCGACATTGACCGAGCCAAAATGCTTATGTTATTATTAGTTAGCTCTTTCTTGTTTCCTAACTGCGTCGCAGGTTATAGGAGCGTAGGAGCTTCATGGAGACAGCTAAAGTTAATGTTAGCTGCCTTACAGCTGTCAGGGTTAGCTTAGACTTCATTTATTACCTTCTAATCTATTCTCAGTAACGTGACAATCAGCAAGAAACAGGTTGCTTTTAAATCACAAAAATAGTAGTGACAGCACCATTTCGCTTAGTTATCAATGCCTTTAGCACTTAGCACAACATTTTTGTTACTTAGTTTATGACAAATCGTTTCGGCTTTGCTTTCTAACATGATGTCATTGTGCTAACCGAGCAACGTTAGCCTTTACAACAGAGCCGCTTCAATACACTTGTTCGATAATGTTTCATTACATAGTTCTCTGTTGATTTGTGTTTTTTGCTGTGTGCTCGTGGTGGAAAATGATATTAAACAGAGAACGGCTTATAGTGGCATTGACAATGCATAAGCCTGAGTAGTGTAGTACACATTAATAACAGGCTGCATTTGAGCATTAAATATTAAATATTATTAGAATATTAACATGAAATTTGAATGGTTGGTGACAAACGGTAGAGGAAGATTGACAGCTCTAGTACATACATACATACAGTACATACTGTACATACATACATACCAGCATACATACATACATATTGTACATACATACATACATATTGTACATACAAGCATACATATACATACATACATACATACATACATACATGCTTCATTTACAGTAAATCTTCTTTTAGCTGTTATTAAAGTCTTCAAATTTGTTTTGATGAAAATTTCAGTCATTGTTCACAATTAGCCGTCTTATCTAGCTTAATATGTGACAACATATTCCATGCATGTACCTCCACAGCTGTGTTGGCATTCTATCAAGTTTAACTAGCTCATTAATGAACCTGTCAATCACACATTAAAAAGGTACTGCTGGGGTGGAGCAGCAGTCCATTTGTGGGAAATGTCAGAATCTACCCATTGGCAACGGGAACAGAATATGTAGAAGAGTAAAGAAGCTCTTAAGAGTCTGCCTACATAACTAATATGTAGAATATTGTAAATTGAAGATACTGAGTTTTTTGCAATGTAGCTGCTTTGGATGTCTGTTGGCTTCCTGGCAATTCATTTTTGCTTTAGTTTAGCTGATGAATGCTTTTCCTATGAAATCTTCTATATACTGTACCTTTTTATCATTCTGTGGTCACTTTAAAACTACTTGACTTGATTGGGGGAACTACAGGGGGCTGAATTGTTTATTGCAGGTGCTAGTGAATTTTTACGCAACAACAACAACAAATACTACTACAGAAAAATGGCATCCAGGGCTAATGGACTACATAAATGCAATGCATGTTAGGGCTGGGTATCGCCAATGATTTCCCAAATCGATTTGATTCTGATTTACATCAGGATTTTCCCCTGTGAAATGCGGCAAAGTTTTGTCTTTACGCTTTTTGAGTGTTATTATAAGTTTTAGACACAGATATGATTATAATAAAGGTCTAAAATGATGTGAATTCGCATTTTTCTTTTATTGAAAAACATAAAATTGTCATGAGGAAAGACCTCTAAACCCCACCGCCAAATATGCGCACGTAAGTCTACGATAAACCCAGGGAAAACACTGCACATGGTACCGATTCGGTTACATTTCCACATGGAGGAGCGGCAGGCTCCTGAGGGCTGTTGGGAGAGTTCATGTCGGCGTTCTCTGAAGCAAAACTTGTACTATAAGTTGGCAAAGCGGACGATAAAGTGCGGGTCGACGTGATTGTTGGGGGATGTGTGTGACAGGCCTGCAGGGCAGCCTGCATTATCAGAGTGTACTATTGAGATGATGCTACCTAGCGCGGGGCATTTAGGGACTGTTCATGGTGTTACACAGACAGAGAGAGCATTTACATAAGACAGACTGTGAATGGTTGTTTCTCTAGGTATGTGGGTTTATGCACGGGCATTTTCTCACTGTAATATTTTTTTTTTGGAACGAATGTATTTTTGGTTATTTATTTTATAAGAATTCTATACATCATGTTTTAGTGCTCTGCTTCCTCCTTCCTTCCTTCTTTCTGAGGTTTTCCCTATGAGCAGTTATGCAAGAGAGACCCTGAGGATGCTTTGTTCCTCTACTATTGCAGTGAAGTTATGCTGATGCCATTTCAGGTTCTTGCAATACAGTGCTGAAAGACGATCTGGAAGTTTGATCATTGTCCACTATACAACCCAACACAGAGTTAGCACTACAAATTAACCTTTAATATTGGTTTCTTCTATTTGATGTTGATTTAAGAAAAGAAAAGTCTGCTGCTGCACTCACTGCTAACCCTTTTGCCTAAAACCCCAGCTCCCAACAATGCCACAAGAGTTATTAATTATTAGTTTGAACCTTTTTAGAAAAGACCTTGCGCAGTTTATATATATTTATATATAATATTAAGAGTAGAGAGAAAGACAGACATTGAGTGCATTTACATGCACACCATTCTTCCACTATTATTCTGAATATGACAATATTCCGAATTTGATACAGCTCATATCAACAGCATATTCCGTTTAGATATTCCGAATAAGGCCTTTTTCCGAATTTAGCATGTTCCAATGAAGAGATGTCGAATATGCTGCTATTATTCGGGTTTTAGAGGCATTCGTTGGTCATGTACATAGCGCATTCGGAATATGCGTCTCAGTCTGGGTTTTTACTGCAGTTTGCAACAGTTTATGGCCAGTTTACGGCTTACGGTCAGCTCTGTGCTTTGCTATGGTTGTTGTACACAAACCAACCAGCCAGCAGTTTGCAGGGCTGCGGTAGAGATGCATGTTTTTTATGGTTTTTGGATATGGGCAAACATCACAACACTGACTTTTTCAACAAGGTGGTTGAAGGAATGAAAGGACGCTGTGTTTGCACGGTCAAACAGGTCTGCCACCAGGGTAAAACTTTGAAAAAATCCTATTTTGCATGGCCACATGTAAACAGGAATCTTAGTGGAATATTCACTTTCATAAGCAATGTTTACAGCTTAGTGGGAATATGGTCTTTTTCAGAATAAGGTGCAAAAACCGGAATAATGTGTACATGTAAACGTAGTGAGTAAGTGAGAGTGACATCTCTTAATCCTCCCTCCTCTTTCTACACTTGCTCCCTGAATAATCACTACCTTTACTCCTATCCTCACTTCCTCCACCTCAACACGGACAGGCTCCCCGCTTCGTCTTTTCTCTCTGCCTGCCTGCCTGCCTCCCCTGACTCCACCTCACCCTCTTCATCTCACTTTCTCCCTCACTACATCCCTCCGTTCACTCTACTCCATCAGGATCTCCCTCCTCCACCTCCCTCCATCACTGCCACCGTTGTCCTCGCTTGCTCCCACTTTTCCTCTTCACATCACCCCCTCGTTTCCCTCCACTCTTGTCTCTTTTCCTTTTTGTCTGATTTGGCTCAGAGTCCCGAGGCTTCGTCTGCGCAAAGTGCTCCTTCTGTGCTTCTCTGCTTCCCCCCTACCCCCCCCCCCCCCTGCTAGCGTGCGAAGAGGAGGGGATGCACCTAAGAGATATTTATATTATGTAATGAGATCATCTGGAGACTAATGCTGCTGTATACCACATATACTGAGCGGCCATTAGTGGCTTCTCTATAGCATAAGCATTTGTCTGGCTGGTACACCCATATTTTAGGTTTGTCACAGATGGATGATGGAGGGACTTTGGCTTGAGTAGGCTCAATGATATTTAAACCTCCAGATGATAGCAACAGCAACATGTGTTTGCTCATCATAATTTCTCAGAGCCCAAAGTAACGTCTTATAATAATGTTCGAACAACAGTCCAAACAGTGTAACAGTGAAAACCCTGAGAGAAGACAGTATTACAGATAACGAATGTAATAGTTGCAGTCCTCTTTTTTTGTTGCAGTTATTCAAATTCTTGCACCCGGCTGCCTCCTCTATATAGGAATATATGACAGTGTTCTAAACTAGGGCTGCACGAATAATCTAATCGCAATCGCAATGTCACTGTGTTCGATTACATAACCGCAAAAAAATTGCGATTTAAGTAAACAAAAGGGTGTGCTGTGTGTGTGACACTCTAGTCTCTGTGTGCAATGCAGTCTCCACGTTGTAACACCCTTCATTTTAGCGACAGAACTTAACAACAGATGAAGCCACCGTGGTTTAAGACGCTTGGTGTTTTTATTGTTCACTGTTAAGTCACTTTACATCGTCTTTGCTGTCTCCTGTTCCTCTCACTTTTCTCTCACACAGCCAGGGCTGGACTGGCCATCTGGCACACCGGGCATTTTCCCGGTGGGCCGACGCACTTTTGAGCCAAATCACCGATATAATTTATAGGCCTTTTTTTTTTTTTCTTAAGAACTGACAGCGGCCCATTGGTTAATTTTAAGCATGGACGCCTGGCCAATAAATGCTATTGAAGGGCGGGGCCTTGGCATGGCCACAATGGGATTCGTAATATCGCCTCCCGGCCCTGAGACACAAGCTGTAATAGTTATGCTTATGCTGGAAGTTTAGCATCCACGTTGAAATGGACAAACGACCACCAAAGCGCAAGGGAGGTGCAGAGAAATTACGGGAGAAAAAGATTAAGAATCTACAGGCAGATGCCTCAAAACATTTCTGAAATGTTTGGGGCTGTAGTAGCTGCTTCAACATCAGCAATAGCTGAAGTAGAGGAAGGAGGAGAGGGTGGCTGGCTATACAGAGAAGCAGAAACAACATCGTGACAGGGAAGAAGCCGAGGAGGAGGAGAGTGACCATGACAGGGCTATGGGAGCGAGTGAGGAAAAGATGGAAGAGAGAGTAGTTGACGACGTGGTAAGGAGTAGGCAAATTAACAGGGACTCTCAGGAAGGGTGTGTATGTGTGTGTGTGTGTGTGTGTGTGTGTGTGTGTGTGTGTGTGTGTGTGTGTGTGTGCTTCTTGTCTCATCTGGGGTCTGAGAAAGAGTAAATTCAGTGTCCACAATGCATTCCAATGAACTGTAGCTATCATATTTCACGGGACCCGCGTGATTGCTTAATCCACTAATCACTTCAGTAGCATTGTTCTTTCATTTCATGGTAGTCGTCTTTGGGTGTTTATGCTTATTTGTTGTGTGTTTCTTAAAGCCTACATTATTACAGGCTGAAACAACAACGATAGATGTTAATCATGAGGAACATTATTAGTGTCACAAAGCTTGAGTTCCACAGCTGAGAATATAGAAAATCATCCAAATTTAAATCTCCCATCAGGTGGCCAGACTTGGGAAATTTCATGAAGTGAAATGTGCCAATAATGATAATTTCTTGCTTTCCAATTACACATTAGAGAGTGAGACATCTGGCTGCACTTCATAACGCCTTAGTAATCACTTCACCTTCTCATCTTCTCTGTGGCCCCCAAAAATAGAAGCTTCAGCAGCACACTATCAGAAAAATGTCAGTGAGTCCGTCAGGTGCCAATTAAGTGAACAATAAGCACTAAATGTATAAAATCGTACTGTAAATGCTAGCCTATCCCTCTGGTCGAGTTCATTTTAAGATAACAAAACACAAACATCTAGAGGTAATCAACAACGGCATAAAGCTATTCAAAAGTCTGAAGCTTGTGTCTAGGGATGTAACGGTATGAAAATTTAACCTCACGGTTATAGTGACCAAAATTATCACGGTTTTCGGTATTATCATGGTATTTCTAAAAGTGTGTTCAATATGTTCAGAAAGCACTGATAGGCCTACACAAGCTGAAATCGTTTCAAAAAGTGTAACAGTGTTTATTATATTACAAAAATATAGGCAATAGGCTAAAAAAAACTATTGAAAACTGGCTACTGAAACACTGGCCCGCTGTAGGGGGTCCGGTAGGAGCTTGAACCAGAGATGTCTGACTTTGAGATCACGGAAGATTTATTAACAACTCCAACATGAAGTTAACTATTAAGTTGTATTTGACATTACATGTGAAGTTGGATGTGGTTCTGAAATATAAGCAAATAATAATGCACATTAATAAGCGTCTGACTTACCTATGAACATTATTTACCAAAAACTAAATGTTATAGCCACCAGCATAAAACAAGAAACAATACTAAGAATTACATTAATTTCTCTGTAATAAGTAACATAAATTTAACATATTGCTCAGAAACACAAACTGAGAATAAGCCACATCTATTACAGCACATATATCCATAACGGAGCAAACTGTGTAATACACCTTTAGTAGCTAAGCACGTGGCTCCACAGGCTAGTCTGTTTACTGGAGATTGCACCTTGCTAGCAAACACTACCTGAATATCAACACGTGGCTGCACAAGTAATATTAAACAATCTGCACATCTATCAGCTATGCAATAAGAAACACAGCAACAGCAATATTATCAAGGCGATAATATATCTCTCTCACTCCAAATAAATGTCATGTCGTAACACGGGCAAAACTTAATCCACATCGTAGCAGAACACTTATTGAAATATGAAAGTAGCTTTAACGTTTACACAGATAACGAGGCAGTAAAACCCATGACAGTTTAGCAAGCTACAGAATAGTTTAAACTTACGTTCTGGGCTACACACTTCACTTCAACAAGTCAGAAAACGGGAAAAGAATGAGGCATTAGAAAGTTTGTAACTACACCAGAAGTATATTTAAATAACACTTGCCTGATGGAAACTCCTCTCGCGCGAGATCCCGCAAGATCACGCACAGAGCACAACATCTATTGCCAGAAGAGACTACTGGTAAAGAAGAATCAAGAAGCGAGTGAACAGCAGAAGCAACTACTGCAGCGTGAGGCGATAGGACAAGATGCCACACGGTTGTATATATCCTGGCTGCGGTTTAAAAGCAATAGATGCTCTGTGCGTGATCTCGCGTGATCTAGCACGGTAGCAGCCGAGAGGAGTTTCCATCAGGCAAGTGTTATTTAAATATACTTCTGGTGTAGTTACAAACTTTCTAATGCCTCGTTTTATAAGTACAGAAACTATTTGTACTACTGTAGAAGTTTGGTATCATTCCGGGCATTATTAGTGGGGTAATTTACGAGATACAAACGTGGATCCATTAGCGCCTGCACTAAGCTAACCAGCTGATAACGCTAACACGACCAACCTTATAACAAGGAAAAAAAGCTTATGGGGGGTTGTTTGGCTCGAGGTCAAGGTGCAAAGCAGCCTAGGGTGAAATTACTCCGAACCATCACTTTAAGCTGGGAACACACGGTTTCCACTCTGTGGTAATCCACCGAGATAATAATGATATTTTAAATGAAAAAGGTTATTGTTATCTTCAACATTTTTACCGTGGTTTACCGTTACACCGGTAATCGTTACATCTAGGGTTGGGCGGTAATATGGTAATACGGTATACCACGGGGTCTAAAAATAGCGGTATCAGTTTCAATACCGTCATTAAAAAAAATGCACTTATATAGGAGACAAGGATTAAATATTAAATTGTGGTGACCCACAAGTAAGACTGAAAGAGACATTCACCAAGGTACTGTACCTTTAAGGGAGAGGTGTTATGATATACGAGCTCCAGGTTAACGGCTGAATTATGTCAAACAACGACGGTGGTGAAAATGCTGCTGTTGCTGCGGCGGCGCTGGCCGCTGCTAGCGGCACGGCTAATGTTGGTGCTATCTACGTGGCCACCATCAAGTTACCGGACTTTTTGGCAGCACAACCCACGGCCGTGGTTTTAGCACATCGAGGCCCAGTTCCAGGTGAGAGGAATAACACAGGACATTACAAAGTATTTCCACATGGTATCGGCCTTAGATGCCTCAACAACAGCCAGGGCTATGGCGCTGTTAGAGGCTCCTCCGGCTAACGGCAAGTACGAGGCACTCAAAACATTCCTGTTGGAACTCTTTGAACTGTCCGAGCTGGAGAAAGCAGAATTGATTAATTAAAAACACCTCTATTGCTAATTGTGAGAAATTGCTTCCTGTGTGTTCAGGATCACTATGGCTGGTAGTGCCATACCCACTGAACTTTATATAAGTATATATATATATATATATATACCAACACATTATACTTATTTAACTGTCTGTCTTTAATTGTCTAGTAAAGTTCAAAGACAGTGTTTAAAAAGAGCAATCACATGTTTACATATGTTTTACAGTAAATAATAATGTAAATACTACTAAGTGTGGTAAAGCCACATATTTGTTTTTATATTTCTGCAATCTTCACTTTAGTTTGTGTGATTTGTTTCTGACTTTCATATGAATGTTTCCACCAGGCTTGGTCAGTGCTCAATATACTACTGTGACTGAAGTAGTTAAATAAAAGATGTCATTCATATAAATTCATGCATCACCAAATTTCATCATCACATACAGGCCTGGCCTCCAGTAAAGAACAGTTTGTTTAATCTATCTAATCGTGTGTTGCTCATACTATACAATGATTTATTGCTTGTCTTTGTTAAATAATGCAGAAGACAAAGAGCTTAAAAAACAAAATCGCACATTAAATCGCAATCGCAATATTGGTGAAAAAAATTGCAATTAGATTATTTTCCAAAATCGTTCAGCCCTACTTTTTACACTATTTTAATGTTACAACTGACACCACATTAGGGTTGGGATTGACAGGGTACCTATCTATAAGATATAGTATACCAATTAGAGCTAGGCGATATGGAAAAAATCAAATATCAAGCGATGCACCGATTGACTAGCCTGGTCCTACCAGACTCTGGTACATTTCATTTGTACAGAGAGTCTGGCCTCTCTCCATTGACAAGTGTTAACTTCCTTGAAGGTGGGTACTTTGTTGAAGTTTTAAACTATTGGATCTGCCCAGAGCCACTCTGGATCTGCCACAACCAATCACTAATGTTTGGTCGTGACGTCATGTCAAATTTCATTACAAAAAGGAGGGCACCTACTCCATAGGTACCGTGGGCACACTCGACATCGACTGTGACTTCATCGAAGGGAAGGGAAATAAAAATTGAGCGTAAGTACGTAGGAGGGCAGAGCCAGGCTACCAATATGCCGATTTTATGCCAGTCAAATGCTGTAAATAAATAACATTGTAAAGGCTACCATACACAATGCATAGGAATTATACATAGGCTAGCAAATAATAGGTGCTTTCCGACCGGATAGTACTTATAGTACTACACTTCTAAGCAGTTCTAAGAACTACTCTCCCCCAAAATCTTTTTTTCCGTTTGCATTCCCACTGGCCAAGTGGCCATAGGGACTGGTAGGAGGGGTAAGGGAGTGACGCAAGCACGGCAACGGTCTTTATAGCATCGTCACTAGACCTTAGCGCCACATACAACAACAACAAAGCAGCATTCCGTCCATTCTCGTAGTAATTCACATAATGTTTTGCTCAACACAGACAAGGCTTTATTATACTCGGAACAGACCCCGCCTCTGCCTGCTGCGCTGTGGACGTGTGTGTGTGTGTGACTGTGTGTGTGTGTGTGTGTGACGCTTGTGGAGTTTAACTCCGAAAAGACAGTTAACGACAGGTTCCCGTTAATCTTATGATGGACATGTGTTGTGATATTTAAACAAACGAACCGTCAACGGCGAAATAAAAGCCTCTTATTTAGGAGAGCGGTCTGAGAGACCTCCAGCTCACAGCGAGGTGTCTGAGCAAGACTGGCCGAGCGACGAGCTAGAGGCCGGGGCAGGCGCTTGCTGGCTGTCGCCTCACTTCATGGAGGTTCTCAACTCCGAAAACTTTGAAGCAAATTGTCAATTCGGCATAAATTTTCACAAGACTGCCTATAATCGAAATCTAAACAGTTAATTCCTCGCATAAAACTTTGTCAGAAGTGAATTTAATGATGAATAAGATGATGAAAATTGTTAAAAATGTCCCTTTGTTGGTTGTTGCTCTGTCTGCAAGTTCCGAGTTGGCAGTGGGCGTGACTTATAAGTTCGACCAATCAAGTACACCTAGGAAAAGGGAAAAGGGAAAAGACCCTGCTCTGAAGTAGGAGCTAAAAAAGTACGCTACTGAGGCCAGAGGAACTTAAAAATCCCCAAATCTTTCCTGTCGGAACACGACGAAAAAAAATGTTCTAGGAACGTTTAGTTCTAAGAACCGCAAAAATCCCTCCGGTCGGAAAGCCCCTAATAACAATAAACCCACTATTAATTACATTATCTTAATGCAGTGTAACTACTGTAGCATGTAAATAATGCACATAAAATACCAACGTGAGCAAGAGCGTTCAACAATCGCCATTATATCGATCAAGAGCCATGTGCAACCTAGCTAGCAGGTGAAGAACACAAACGTTATACTACTTACAGTTCTCAAGGACGCACGCACACATGCGATCTCCACTGGCTTTCTCTCACTTCTCCGCCGGGTGGCGTGTGTGCCTGCTCGCGGTGTGAAGCGCGTGTCCGCGCTATTCTCCGATGTGCACTCTAACAATCACTGCTTATAGACGGCCTTTTGTACAAATGCATTACCTGTTTTCATACAGAAGTTTAGTTTGCTAAATATATTTTAATTATATATTTCCCACACCAGGAGTAATTTATATAGCTCTATTTTATAGTGATCGATTATCTGTTCAAATGTTCTATGTTCTATGCAAAATGTAAAATGTTGTATTAAAGAAAAGATAGAAAATAAATATTTGTGTGTGCCGTAAAGTGGTTAGAAAAAATGAAATCGGAATCGGCTAAAATCGGTATCGGCTGGTCTAACTCAATGAAAAATTGTAATTGGTGCATCTCTACAAATATCATGATATTTTTGACCAAATTCATCAATGTCGATATTGCGGCGATATTGTAGGGTTGACTATTGGTGCTTTCACAAAATATTTACACAATGAGAGTTTTGATAAATAATCACCAATAATGTGGATACAATGACTAAGTGGGTAAATGCAAATAATAAAACAGCTAGAACATTCTGGTAAGTTCAGAAAATGACATCACTTTACTGTAATGCAGCCTGTAAATCCAGGACAAGACGATACTGTGTCATATCACGATATTACAATATCCAAACTTTTAGACGATATCTAGTCTCATATATTGATGTCGATATAATATTGATATATTGCCCAGCCCTAATACCGATAATATCATGATACAGCAATCCTGCGATACTCAATATATTGCTTGACAATCCTATCATGATACATCACGATATCGGTCTAACTATGAACACAAAATGCCCGTGAAAAAAGGTTAAGTGCTCTTTATACACTTCGAGTCCAAACTGTTAGAAATGGCACAATTCTACAGCACACGTTTTTCAGCCTGTAAATTAAAATGACAGAACTATAGAGCAACTATGGGTCCAGACTTTGGACTGAAACGTGGCTGGGGCATCTGTTATTTTCCTCAAACTGCTGCCCGCCAATCCCATTGAAAACCTCTTCCTCTTTGGCTAATTAACTTATGTTCAAGTTTTCCTCGTTCATGTGTTGAGCACCACCTCGAGGAGCCATGAAGTAGCAACGCTGGGAGCAGGGAAATCTTTTTAGAGCATTTTATTCATTAAAATATCGGTATTTGGAGCTAGCGTATCAATTCTCGTATCGCACAAAGAAGGACAACAATATATTGCCGTATCAATATTTTGTCCCACCCCTACACTACATAACCCACTGACTGATAACCCAGTCGATATGAAAATCCCTGCTGGAGTGATAAGCTTGTACTGTTTAAATTATATTTACAGTATAAGAATGCTGCTCATTGAGTGAATGTCACCAGTTGGGCGAAAATCAAATATCACGATATTTTTTACCAAATACATCGAAGTTCAGAAAATTACATCACTTTACTGTAATGCAGCCTTTAAAACCAGGAAAAGAGAACACTTGTGTCATATCCCAATGTTACGATAGCCAAAAACTAAGATGATATCTAGTCTCATATCACGATATCGATATAATATTGATATATTGCCCAGCCCTATTCACAACTCACAGCGCATCAGTTGCCCTCTGCCTACTGTATCTAACAGGAAATGGTAGAAAAAGTGGATATCTGTTGAGTAATTCAAGCAACAGAGAGCAGCAGAGTCACAGCCATTTCCAGGGGATTATTAGTTACAGATGTTGAGCTACAAGAAGGCATGTCGTTGTTTCGTTCTTTACACTGAGTGGTTGTAAATGTGTGCAGTGACACAAAAAGAAGTACAGCAAAAATGTCGGTAAACCTAATGGGATCTATTTGTCTTATATCTTTGACAGCCTGTTCACTGATGAGTTTACAGGTTCAGTACTGTACTACATATAGTACAATATTGGTCATACTGTAGGCTACTTACATTTTAAATTCCATGTTTTACTATATCATTTCACGTTAGTTATATTGCCTATACCTTTTCTGTATATTTTCCTGTCTAACATCCATCACAGTAGAGCCGCCAATCTTGTTGATTTAGGGACGTAAAAATGTAACAAAAGGAACAAAGAACAATTACAAAATTCATAAATATATCCATGACAGTGTTTCTCTAACCGCCGTTTTGCCTTCAAACTGCCTGTTGTTCCTGCTTGTCACAAACTTCGCATGTACGCTGTGTTCTAAACAAAATAAATGTAGGCTAAATGCATGTTGGTTGACAAAAAAAGACGTCTAAATTGCCCCTCACCTGCTTTCTGTGCAACGGACTTGAGCCCTACGACGAGCCCCAGCAGTACCCCCGCTAAGCACATCTGGATGGCCAACAACTCCTTTCGCTTTCTCCGCCTGCCTTTGCTCCTCCGTCGGTTCAGCATCACTCCTCCTCCGACGGCCGACTCCGGCATCCCTTCAACCACCACGCGGGCCATGGCGCTCTTCTGTCGGCGAGCGTTCCGGTGGAACCACCGGTGGTGGTGCAAAGGTACGAGAAACTGAAGCGAGGAGGAAGAGACAGAAATATGTGCTGTATGGGCACTGAAGTTACTCGACGAGAGAAGATATGAATCGCTTGCTTGTCGATGGATTTGTAAAGTAAACCAGAGGGTAACAACTGAAACGTCCGGGCTCATATTTCAAAATAAAACCCCGTTTGTGACCAATAGCTATAACGTTAGCAAACAAAAATGATTTTACGATCATTATTTATCTCGAAGGTATTTTTGTCCAAGATACTCAACAGTCTATAGCCTACATAGTAAAACAATATAGTATAAAGTATAATTGAAAAGGCTGGATCGTTTTAAATGGAAAGCTGCATTTGATATCTTAGACATCTTGACAGGTAACATTAGCTAGTTTACCTTGGACGGCAACTGGATTCTCGCAAGGTCACGAGAGAAGCCCATCTGCAACAAAAAACAGTGGTCCCACAAAAACTATAGGCCTAACGTTACTAGATAATAATGAAGACCAAAATTAATCACAGTTATCAAGACTAATTATTATTTTTGCAATTACTTTTTTTAATTATGTGATTCTAATACATTTGACTTCGTTTTGATTCCTAAATAATTAGTTGAGAAATAAAGGAGAAAATAAAGACATCAACTGCAGGTGGAACCTCAATTGTATAAAGCATGAAGATATTTTTAGGTAGAATCAGAGTAATGTAAATACCATCATCAATGTTTGGCAACCCTGAAAAGTCCTGAAATTGTATATAAGGCATGTAGCCTACGTTTTATAATGCTAATACCAAATTTAAAAGGTTGTATAAACTATACGCTTTTATTTTGAAATTCCCATTTCCTGTTACTAGCTAACTCTAAAGATTTGACGCAGCTTGAAAGTGGTTGGCCTCCCCACAGTTCTTCTCCTTTTTTCGTGTTTGGAGCCAGATGGCGGGTTTGGGGTTCCGTTTGTGCCAAAATTAAGTTGACATGCTAACTGTCTGTCTATGTCGTCATCCATGTCTATGTGTCTGCTTACTGTCTATGTCTAGTTAGCAAGTCGACTTAATTTTGGCACAAACGGAACCCCATAGCCGGGATCCTGGGTAAACGATCCGGTACAGGAGTGTGGCATGTCGCGGTTATGCTGCTTCGGAGCTGGAGATGTAACAGAGAGAGAGAGAGAGAGAGAGAGAGAGAGAGAGAGAGAGAGAGAGAGAGAGAGAGAGAGAGAGAGAGAGAGAAAGTGTGTTTGTGAAAGTGTGAAAGCATGTGTCAGTGAAGTAGGCCTACACTGAATTGAACTGAATTGCTTATATAATAAATTGTGTAGATTAAATTATGTGTTACTGTATGTTATGGTATGATAGCCTATTCAGTTTTTTAAATGCTGTGGCCCAAGAGGTGGACTGGTCGTTTACCAGTCGGAAGGTTGGTGGTTCAATCCCTGGCCCCTGCAATCTACATATTGAAATGTCCTTGGGCAAGACGCTGAACCCCGAAAAGCAGAATAGGTGTGTGATGTTCTCGTTTGGTGTTCTCGTTTGACGCTGGTTGAGTATACGGCTGAAACGATTCCTCGAGTAACTCAAATAATTCAATTACTAAAAATCCTCGATGCAAAATGATTTGCCTCAAAGCTTCATTTAATTAATGTTACCAACGTTGTATCGGTCAGGGTGTTTCCGCACGGAGGATTATTACTGTCGCACACCGGGCTGACGCTGCTGGCGACACATGCCATGAAGACTGATTACAAAATAAAGAAAGAGCGTAAGGGGCTAAGAGACAGGCTGGAGAAAACGACAGAAAGTGTCCAAAGTTTGAAATCAGTTCAAACGTAATTAAAACAAAAACTCTGTACAGTGTATCTACTGCAAAATCGAACGAGCTTACCACAATAATAGCACGACGTCAATGCTTCAGCATCTCAACAGAAAACATTGAGTCTAACTTAATCATCCATTCCATGAAGCGGACCCAACAAAGTAAATCACAGAGTCGTATGGACAATGACACTACACCAAACACAACAACTACCGAAAACAAAGACAAGAAAATACGTAGTGGTGACCCCAATTTGATCTAAAGAGCCGGAAAAACAGCTGATTGTTGTGCACCATTTTCTCTCACTCTCTTTCTTCACGGAGAAACAGCTGATCAACGATCTACTAGCATAAGTGTAACAGAGCTGTGTAGAATTGTAATCAAATATATAAATGAAAATAGGCTGAGTATAACAAATATTTAGGCCTATATACAGATCAGTCTCAGGTTGAAACTTGTAGTTCTGAACGTTAAGTTGCACAACTTAAGGTAATGTTATATGTTTAATTAATGTATGCCTTAGTTTGAGGTTGTTATTGCATTTCAGAAAATGTTTTCTTTAAAAACAATGTAATATGGCACTTAAATTCACTTCATATGTTTAGTTTTTTGAGAGATGATGTTGTAAGCAATGTAGGCAATAAAAATGTTGCTTTTTCCGAAAATTAAACCAAACTATTGTATATTATTGCTCTTCAATAAAACAAAAGTATTTCTTATCCGATTACTCGAGTAATCGATGGAATAATCGGTAGAATACTCGATTACTAAAATAATCAATAGCTGCAGCCCTAGTTGAGTAACTAGTATACTTTACTGTGATATGTTCAGGCATGTCTCATACATACAGCCGTAGGCTACTGAAAACTGACTAACTTTCGTGGGCTTAGTGCCAATGTTCTATACACAACGTATGACGGCAGTCATACAACAATACGTCACTGTCGTAAACATACTAATGTTGTATACCTTAAACATTACGTCACTCTTTTTTTTCTTTTTTAACAACCAGATCCATTACCTTGGACATACGTAACTGATTCACTTGTTCTCTGCAATAACAACATTACTTGTCATTCATAACTCATCAGTACAAAGTATAAACATATAATTCAAGTATGTGTTGGAACACTCACATTCAGGTAACTCATCAGTGTGCTTGGAATAAACGGTATCAAAGTAGAACAGTACTTCACAATCATTAAAGTACATTCATATGCATTGTGTAAATGGTTTTAAAGACAGAGCAGTCATTCAGAAACATTTAGATTAATCTATTGCTGGATTAAATGTAGACATTCTTTAAACAGGCTCATTGTCATTGAGGTAAGATGGGCGCTGGCGATTAACTCTGTGGGGGCGCATTCGGTCTTTGGTGTTTTTTGCTCCCAACGTCTCCTCCCAGGCAATGCGGCAATGGTTATGTTTAGGGTTAAGGTTAGGGTTAGCTGCCTCGAAGGCACCGTTGGAGGCAAAAAACACCATCGAGCGGGCGCATTCTCTGTCTCGGAAATGATCTTTTTAAAGAAGGAAGAATTCCTTGTTATGGAATGAAATCTTTGGTCGCTGTGATCATGGAGCCTTTGACCTCTGACACAGCGTATGGCTTGCTGTTGAATGGGGTAGCGAGTTTGTTGTGCTTGGGTTGTTGGTAAAGTACCTTGTCACCAGGGGTGAGTGTGCTTGGCTTAGCACGACAGCGCGCATCTGAGTTGGACTTCATCTTTGCTTTTGCAGTCGTGTCCCGCTCTCTGATGGTGTGATCAGTGTTGCCTTCGCAGGTTGTGGTGATTAACGGGATCTTTGTGTGGATCTTGCGCTGGAACAACAGTTCTGCAGGTGACGCTTCTGTGGTGCTGTGTGGTGTGGCGCGGTACTCACGGAGAAACGTGTTGAGTCTCTGTTTCCATGGGGTGCTCTGTGTTTCTGCCACACAAATTGCTTTTCCAAGTGTACCCATGAAGCGTTCTGCTGTTGCATTTGCTTGAGGCCAGAGAGGTGTTATTTTCCGATGGTGGAAACCTAGATGGCCTGCAAAAATTGGAAAACCATTCACTGTTAAAAGGGGGGCCGTTGTCCGTTTTCAGAACTCTGGGAATTCCAAACATTGAGAACACTTTATCAATGATTGGGATGACTGTGTTGGCTGAGACAGATCTCACGATTTCAACAACTGGGTAGCGAGAGTATTCATCTATGATGACTAATAGATACTCTCCAGTCGGAAGTGGGCCGTAGAAATCTGCACTGATGTTATGCCAGGGGGCTTCTGGCAACTCAGACATTTTCAGAGGTTCTGACTGTAATAGGCGTGTTGGCTTGACATGCTAAACAGTTCTTAATAGTCAGTTCTGCTTTCTGGTCTATGTTAGGAAACCAGACCTTTGACCTGAGCAATGTATTAGTCTTTACAATGCCCTGGTATCCTTCATGGGCTAGCTGTAGCACTCTGTGCTCGAGGGATGCAGGGATGACAATTCTTGTACCTCGCAGGATGATGTCATCGGTGTGGGACACTGAGCTCCTCACTAATCTGTCTGTACTTTTTCAGTGTTGCAGCATGTTGTGTGTCGCCTGTGATTCTGTGCCATGTGTTGTCTCTGATGTGGGTACTAACCTTTTGCAGGATTGGGTCGTTTAGTGTTTCATCTTTTATCTCAGTGAAAGTCATAGCTTTGGGTGTGGCATACTCAGCCACAAAGTTGTCATACTCCTCTGCTACTTTCACCACTCTTGTGCTTTCACTTCCTGTCTGCATCGGGATGGGGTGACGGGAGATGTTGGCAGCAGGGTTGTCTGCGCCTTTCCTGTATTTTACCCTGAAGTTGTATGGCTGTAGTCTCAGTCCCCATCTCTCGATCCTTGCAGGTGGTTTTGAATGCGGGTTGTTCCATATGACCTCTAGGGCTTTGTGGTCAGTGACAAGGATGAAAGGGTTGCCATACAGGTACTGGTGGAAGTGTTCACACAATGGCCAATGCTTCTTTTTCAGTTTGTGAATAGCGTCTTTCTACGTTGCTGAGAGCATGGCTGTCGTATGCTGTGGTGTGTCTCTCTCCTTTTCCATTCTTTTGGTAGAGAATGGCGCCTAGGCCAACTGGACTAGCATCTACCACAAGCTCTGTGTCTTTGGCTGGATCAAAGTATGACATTACTGTGTTGCTGGTCAGGCTGTCTTTGATCGTCTGTAGCGCTCTGGCGTGCTCAGGGCTCCAGTGCCACAGTGTGTCTTTTCTGGTCAGCTCACGAAGTGGTGCAGAGATGGAGGCAAAGTATTCGATAAAGCGAGCACAGTAGGTCGCCATGCCAAGCAGACTCCTGACTTCAGTCGGGTCTTGTGGATCACTCGCCTGCTGAATGGCAGCAATTTATTTGGAGTTAGAGAATTAAGAATTAGAGTTTAGCTTTGTTGAACTCGCATTTCTTTCTATTGAGTGTGAGCCCTCTGTCTTTCAGTCTCTGGAACACAGCTCTGAGGCTGTCGTCATGGTCTTTCTGTGTTCTACCATACACAATGATGTCATCACTCAGATTTTTCACCCCTTTGATGCCTTGCAGAGTCTGGCAGATCGCATTCTGGAACACCTCCGCCGCTGAAGATATCCCAAAATTCAGGCGCTTGTAGCATCTCAAACCAAGGTGTGTGGTGAATGTTGTGATGTACCTGCTGCCTGCGTGGAGTTCTAGCTGATGGTAACCGGCAGTCAGGTCGAGCTTGGAGAAGACTGTAGCTCCATTCAACTCGTGGATTACGTCTTCCATGGTGGGAGTGATCTGGCGTTCACGTTGAATGGTAGTGTTCGCCTGTCTCATGTCGATACAGACTCTAACCTTGTCCGAATCCTTCGACTTGGGTGGCGTCACAGTGGGGGAGACCCATGGCGTAGGGTCTGTTACTGTCTCGATGACGTCATCATCCTCAAGCCGTTTCAGCTCCTCTTCGACCTGTCGGATGTGAAAAGGCACTCGCCTATGTGGCTGACAGGTTGGCTGGATGTCAGTGTTAATGTGAAGCTTTACTTGAAAGTCTTTCAGCATGCCAATGCCTTCAAACAGCTCTGGGTGTTTCTGTACTAGCTCATCTGCTACTGTTGGCTGGTTGGAGCAGACACAGTGTTGATGATCTTGATGAGGCCTAGCTCTTCAGCTGTGTTGTAGCCTAGCAGAGAGCAGCTATCACCCTTCATTACATAGAATTTGGCCATGGTTTTGGCGAAGTGGTTTAGCTTCCCGCATTCTTTACAGTCTTTTCCTTTTGCTGGGCAGTTTCCGTCGTGTGGATACTTTCCTCCGCAATTCCTGCACTGGACATTGGGCTTGGCTCTCCCTGTCATGACTGGTGACTGTCCGGTGTGGGTGTGTTTTTGTTTTATTTCCTCATTTTGTTGTGCCTGCAGTGTGGCTGGTGTGTTTTGGTTTTTCCTTTAACGTCATTCACTACAGTGTGTGGACACGCCCCCTCCTGCTGCTCTCTTCCCGCACGTGGTGCCTATTCCGAATCAGTGCACCTGAAATTCATCAGCTCCTCATCCTCCTAAAATACCCACCCTGACACTCCCGGCGCGTCGGCTGGTAGCTGTTCGCCCGTTCTCCCGCCTTAAGCAACATTATTTAAAGTTTAATTGAGGTAGGTTCAAATTAGGCCTATAGTTTAGAAATATTTAGTTTACATTGGGGTGCCAGCAGAGGATAAGAGCTACTTGGCATGGAGAATAAAGATAGATCAGACCATATTTCCTGAAATGCTTCCTAAAACTAGTCCCTTCTTAATTTTGAAGGCTATATGGCTACAAGCTGTAACCACGGTGATTGATATGAGGATCATCTTCTGAATATAATAATAATTAATGTTAGGCCTACCATAAATTGATATTTCAAAAAAGTCAGTTATTTGCTCATTTTGTGTTTCTCTGTTCTGTGCACCATCCAATATTACCAGGTTCATTTTGTGGACTCTGTTCTGTATGTCTGAGTGATAAATGGTGCTAATAAAAAATTGAAGTAAAAGAAAAGTAATTTATTTAAAACAACTAATAATGCAGTGTGATGTTAAATTAAAGTAAGTCCCACACATACATATGCTCATGTGTTTTTTCCCTTTAGTCTTTGCTATTAACATTCATCAACCACAAAATTAGAAAATTGTGTTTTTAAATAACGATGCATGGTAAATAAAATAAAAAAATGCTTCTCTTTGTAAGTCGTTTATTTTAGATTTTTAACAACAGAACAAGTCAAAACAAATGCTAATAAGTCAAACATAAGCATAAAACACTATTTTTTCATTATTGGTATATTTATTGTACAAATTCTCACATAGGCTACAGCGTGCAGCAAGCTTTGTCAGACGCCGTGCAGTAATTATACGTCACTTCCGGAGTCTTCAGCTGATTGTTTTAAACGTAATTACGGTGCATAACTTACTGGAACAAAACAGAGCAACGTGTTGTTGCTGGTGACTAAACCACTGATTATATATATGTACACTGGCGTTAAAGATCTGCTGATCGCTGTCTGATTCTCTGAAATGAATGCCCGCATTGCATTATGGGAAATGGGCTTTGCATGCGCCCAGCTCGGATCATATCGTGTTCTGTTTTACAGCATACTGTAATATTTCACCGGTAATAAGACCAAAATAATATTATTAAAATAAAGAAATGCATAATATTTAAATATATGTTGCTAGATGTAGCGTTATAGTTTTAAAAATATCAATAAACAACAAAGCAATCCAGCTTCCGTGGCCGAAATAGACCGAAATAATAACTTTAAAAGAAATACATATAAACCATGATAAGATCTGGTGAATAAATGTTGATTAAAACAGCGGTTATTGGGATAAAAATACCAATAATAGCAAAGCTATACAGCTTCTCTGTGGCAGCCCGACTGGCAGAAAGAAACGTGCTGTGATCAGGGAATCTGTGCGTAGGCCTAGACCACGGATGATGCCTGTCATTGATTTACATAGGCATCGGATCCGTGGGACCGTCACGGAATCTTTGGAAACTGCCACAGATTTTGATTTAAGGGGCCGTGTTCATTTCACGGAATTCTGTGAGATCAGGTTGCTCTCCAAGGCACTCCAGCTGATTAGGGCCAAAGATCACGCCCCCTGACCTCGCTATAGATGGATGCTTTTATTCTAGAAGCAGAGCAGAGAAAGGAACATAATGGGAAGGAGAAAGTAAATAGTTAGGCACTTGAGATTGTCACTTGAAATGCAATTGAAGTACTTGTACTTGAAGTGCATCATCTGACTACACATGTTCTTTTCTTTTCTTGCCCTCCCACCGAGGTGTAATGATGTCATCGCAGGGAGGACAGAAACTGGATGGAAACTAGAGACCCATAATGCCATGTGAGAGATAGAAGGCAGTGTGGCTGAGCTCCCAGATTACACCCACAGCCCCTTGGCCCGTGCATACACACACACACACACACACACACACACACACACACACACACACACACACACACACACACACACACACACACACACACACACTTCCTTTATGACGGATTGGGCATAATCCTCATCCTGAGCAATAGCGTCTGACAGCCATGATTCGAGACAATGACAATGATCAAGTGTGCTGGATTAGTAGGCAGCAAGGGATTTTTACCCTTCATCCTTTCGGGGTAAAATCTCCAAACAGAGCTACATGTTGTTTTTTACATCTATACTCTTTGTATACAAAAAGTCATTTGTTTTGTTTCAGTGCGGAATGAGACTATCCCATGGTTCATTTAGCATGTCAATAGCATGCTCCATGTCATATTCTGTTGCTACTGACAGGGCATTAAAATATGTTGTGCGGATGAGATCATCTCATCATTAATGCTACAGTCTGACATGACATAAAACACAAAAGGACCAGGCCAGAGGCCATGCATGTGTATCCTTCTTTATCCCCTTGGGGACAAGTAAGGGATAATCACCTCAAGGCAGGGCAATAAACAGTTTGATATGCCACCTTCCACAAGCCGGGCATATCAAACTGTTTATTGCCCTGCCTTGGGGTGATTATCCCGTTTATTCTACTTCTTGCTTGCCAACATAATAAAACAATTCAAAACTTTAATAATTATGCTTTTTCTTATTCGTATTGCATGCTTATTAAATGTATACTCTGTTTGAGTTCATCTCCCTCAAAAAGTAGTCCCCTTTAGAACTACGGTGAATAACGTTAGCTCAGCTGTAGCTAATTAGTTTCTATAGCAACCACACAAAGTTCTTCGGCGCTGCAGGTGTCCGGGTCAGTTGTCACTGTCAGTCTATCCTTCTGGTGGCTTTTCCACTCGGTGAAAACCTTGAAAGCAAAGGCAGTTGCCTTTTTCGTGTTTGATTCAAGGGCCCCGTCTTCAATTTTACGCAGCTCCTCATCTGTCAGATCTCAGAAACGGGTACCCTGGGCCTTGTCTTTTTCTTTTGTCATTCCGTCGTCCTCGTCGCTCTTTAACCAGTCCTCAAATGTCTTCCCTACTCCAAATATATTAAAATTGACAATGAATTTGTCCATTTTTAAAACACTGTAATGTTTAGAACTACGGCGAATAACGTTAGCTCAACTGTAGTTAACCGTTAATTAGTTTCTATAGCAACCACACAAGGCTGCATCTGATCACTAACGTTAGTTTAATAACGTAGTTGCTACATTGTATCTCGCTTGCGAAACTATGTATCGACTGACCCTCCGATAGATTTCCGACACATTTTAGAAACTTTTTGAAACAAGGTTTATTTTTACAATGGACCTCATGTTTGAAATTTCTGTGATAGAAAAAAAATACAAGCGGCGTATTGATCTACTATTTGATGACGCTGTGCTACCTGCTAGGTTAATGCCCTCCTCCCAGCCAATCAGAAGCAAGCATTCTTAAACAAAGTAGAATAATAAAGTGTATTCTATTCTATTCTAACCCCCTGATTCTGATTCACCATGAATTACATATATTTTCCAAAACTCCTGACCCTATTCCTAGTTCCTAGTCCTCACCAGAAAAACAACAGGATTGGGCATTTGTTCAAACATACTTAAAACAGCCTGTGTTTAAATTTACCTAACAAGCGACCTTATGTTGTTTTGTAATGACTGTTATCTCTATCTTTAAAGGAAATAATACAGAGCCCTGCAGAGGTCACAGAGATAAAAAAATACATTTTTGACACAATTTGTATGTTCTTGGGTTCATTTGTGGACAACAATTAACAGAATACAATGTTAAACAACAGCTGACATTTTAATATATATTTAAAGGAATAGTTAAACATGTCTTCACAAAAGTGAGAGGAGAATACAGTAGCTCATGTCTGTGCATTAAAGGTCCCTAGTGTAAAAAAAAATAAATTCAGATTTTCATGTCTTTGATTATAAAGCAGGGCAAGGTGCTAAAAAAATACTGTGAAAGTGTCAAAACCCTCAATCCACAGAGAAATGCACACAGCCCGTATTAAAAAACTGTGCCTTTAACAAGTGTCACAACTATACTAAATATATACTGTAGGTAGAATGCTGCTACAGTGCTGTTACAGTCATTACCCGGCTGCAATGATGGTGCAGAGACTGGAAACGCTGACCAATCAGAGCCGACTGGGCTTTTTCGAAAGGGGGGGCTTTAAAGGGACAGGCGCTACAACGGAGTGTTTCAGAAAGAGGGTGAATACAGGTATATTCAGACAGGCAGTACAAGAAAAATGACGCCAAGGGGTCCTGACCAAGCGCGTTGAAAATTGAGGCTAAAGGGGTACCCTGAGCGTTGAAAGTGACAGCAACGGGTCCGGACCAAATGTCAGTATTTGACGAGTTGGGAGTGAGAATGTGTTGGAGTTGCCGCTGATCCCAGCTGCATCACTTTGTGAAACTATTTACTGTACGTCCTATAATTCAAAAGTTACCATTCATTAACGACTGCGACCCAATGTGCAAAACTGCCCCAGCTGAGAAGGGGCTAACGTCTGTACAAAAGCTCAAACTGTTTGAATGATACATTTTCTAAACGCCTGATCTCAAATGTAATGAAATGTATGCTTTAAACTTTTAAAGCCCGTCAACATCTGATCCTTTGATAAATGAAAACACGTTTGTCTTTAGGTTTGACAACATGAAAAAAATCAGATTAAAAGTCATTGGTAGATTTTACACTCTGACTACCATTGCATCTCTCTCAAACACTTGCGTTATACCTGTGTTCCCTCTATGCACACTCCACACTCTTACACACGCACGGACAAACACACTGCGTTTGTAGTGTGATGTTACACCTGCCTTTGATGTGTTGTTAGTCCAAGGCATTGTCCCGTAAATCATTCCAGGATTCCATGTTTATTCCTTTCTGCGCGGACCATTGAAGCTGCTACTCGCCTCTTTTGATCATCAGGGATTCGGTTGGAACAGTTAAAAGGATTTTTTTTTTCTCATAGAAGATTAATTAGGTGTGTTTGAAATTAATTCGGTGAAAACACAGAAGACTGTCCCACCCTCACTGCTGACTGAGACACTGTTGCTTCGGTCTGTCCGTACACCACACAAATATTCATGATAAATTGAAACTTAAAAGCAAACTATAAAACATAGCCTACCTTTCCTCTTCAGCTCTAGAACATCTGCTGCATCAATAGAAAGCAGGACTGAGTAATGGCTGAATGTATTTTATGTCTAGTTGGACCAAAGGGTAAAGAAGATGTAGTAAGATGTCTAATGTGCTATGTGCAGTTTAAAAATGATGGTAATTGACATACTGTAGTCTTTTCAAAGAAGGTATTACAACATTAATTAAAACATTACAGTTCATTACAGTGGTTCCCAATGTGGATTGTGGGATTGTTGAGTAACCTTTTTTTTCAACCTGGACCCTATTATCCTATGTTTTTGTGTCTAAGTGACTGATAGGAACAACCATCTTTGACATTGGCCTATGGTCTGCAGTCGGTAGTCAGCTAAACAAGCTACAATGTATGTTGCAATTGCGCACCTTCAATTTATGTTCACAAAAGTGCTCGTTTTGCCACTGACAGGCTCAGATTATTATTCTAAGTGTCATTATAGAAAGCATTATAAACATTATAGAAAGGATTTCTAAGGAGGTTCACCTTTCTGTTAAAGAGTTCCTTTTTTTAAACATCTGCCGTGATTGGAAAGCACTTTGGGTCAACTTACATATCTGAAAAGAGAAAGAATTTTTTCACTCTCCGTGCGGTAAAATCATGGAACGAGCTTCCAGAAGAAGTTGTGCGTTCCCCTTCAATTAATTCTTTTAAGAATAGGTTGGATACATTTTGCCTGTCAAAAGGTGTAATGTATAATTATAAAGCTTGTCAGTAATTTATGTAACTTGTAAATTTCAATCATGAAATTAATGTGTTTTATGAAAACAACATGTTAAAATGTGAATATATGTATTTGTTTTGTGTTGCTTGAGTCTGGAATAGAGGATTTTATATCCTGTACCAGAATTTTTTTCAATAAATTTCAATGAATAAAGATGACTTGACTTGATTTGACTTGACTTATTCATTCAGAATCTCTCTGTCTCCCACTCTCTGGCTTCTACTCTCCCAGCTGACTATGGGTGTTCACTCGAACTTTAACCAACCAGATTTTGCCACGATCTCCCTAAGCCAATCATATCGTCTCTGTTAAACTCTAAATCTGTTCGCCTCTCTGCTGCTGTCAGTTGTCATTGCAGTATGAACGGATGCGATCCTTGTCCACCCCATTCACCTCCAGTCTCCGTCCCATCCAGTATCCAGTCCGGCTCCACTTTTATTTTTGTTTATTTTAGTTTATTTTGAACATGTTAAAAAAAAAATAATACAAAAAAGTTAGAAGAAGAACATGTATATTTGAGTGCAGGCAAGAAAATCAACACAAAAAATTCCTCAGCAAACATATCTTTCTAAAATTCCAGTTACTGATTCAAATAAGGATTTCTGTGTTCACAAACGAGTAGGAAGAAGTAAAACAAAACAAAAATTCTGGTCCTGCCACCTTTTTCGATGACATCATCATTCAGATCTTCAGCCGGCTCTCTTCACCACCACCACCAGTGTCTAGACACCAGGGAGGAATATTTCTGAACAAACATGCAGACGCATAGAGGACGTACTTGGGAGATTTTAAATGCAGGTGCACACACAGAGTCCACACACACACACACACACACACACACACACACACACACACACACACACACACACACACACACACACACACACACACACACACACACACCTGTTCACTCCCTGAAGCTTTTACCTGTTCCACATTAGCACAGTGTTTTTGTGTGAGGGAACATCCTTCTATGAGAGGCCGTATAGGAAGTAATTCATACTTCTGTCTTACACACACTATCATAATCTTGCATATACACCTCTATACTCATACACACACACTATTATAATCCTTTTACATGTATGTATGAGAGGGTATAGTCGTGTATGTGAGAGTATAGTAGTGTGTGTGTGAGTATATTAGTGTATGTGAGCGAGTATAGTAATGTATGTGAAAGAGTATAGTAGTGTATCTGAGAGAGTATAGTAGTGTATCTGAGAGAGTATAGTAGTGTATGTGAGAGAGTATAGTAGTGTATGTGAGAGAGTATAGTAGTGTATCTGAGAGAGTATAGTAGTGTATGTGAGAGAGTATAGTAGTGTATGTGAGAGAGTATAGTAGTGTATGTGAGAGAGTATAGAATATAGTATATATAGGCTAATTAAAGGCCATGGACAATTTCTGCTTCACAATCTTGAACAATAAAATAAAATAACAAAATGGTTTCCTTTTTAGTCAAATGATTATTCAATTTTAATTGTTTCAACAATACATTAATAATGTATTAGGAAATGGTGAGTTATTGACAACGATGCCTCATCAATCAACTCCAAAATGCAACGGAGGTCTGAAAGCATCTGGGTGCATTCTTATTGCATCAAGAACACCAAGGGTCTTCATCCCCTCCCTGAATCTGTAAAAATGTATCATGAGAAGATACAAATATCTGTTTTCAAATTGGATAAATTATCACACAGCACATGAAAGGGATGACTTACAAGACGGTTCAGTGTTTTTGATTATGCAAAAAGGCCTTGTCATTGACAACTATCTAAAACGTGATGTTCTTTAAGTTATTTTATATGATACATGCAAGCCTTTATTCAGAGTGTTTGTAAGGTTGTACACTGGCTTTTAAAAATATATGTTGAAATCTTTAATTATTCTTAACCCTTGTAAGTTGTTCGGGTCTGTGGGACCCGTTTTCAATGTTTGCTAAAAGAACAATTATGGTATTTATTATTTCTTCTAACTCAAACTCACTGGCCTTGGCTCATTTTCTGTGAAGAACATAAAAAATAACTTATTTTCAATGACTGCACAAGGTACACTCCCCCCTACACATAACTATTACATATGAGGTGTTCGGGTCTACTGGACCCGAGTGTTATTATTACAGTGTAATAATTGTAGGTGCTATGAAACTTAACTGTGTCCTCCTAATTGGGCCTGCTGTGTGTGTGTGTGTGTGTGTGTGTGTGTGTGTCTGTGCGTGTCTCTTTGTGTGTCTGTTTGTCTGTATGTGTGCGTGTCTGAGTGTAGGTGCTATGAAACTATGTTGTCTTTCTGCACCTGCTATTCCCACACAAAGTTACACAATTTTACATAAATTGTTATGGCTGTATTGATTTAAAAGCCTAATAATGTGGTAGGTCCACCAGACCCGGGAACATTGGCTGTGTAACAAAAATATGAACACCTTAGAAGGGTTAATTATGTTTGCTAAAAAATGGAGTTACACGAACCTTTGAAGTGCTCCACTGACTCGATGAACCACCTGAAACATGACGATATCCTCCACTAAGAGATCTTTGTCTTCTATGCGTTTCAAAGTCCTTAGACACCCAGCATTGGCCAGATAATCTGTAATAATCATTGTATAGTATGAACAACACAAGATTAGATATATATACAAACGAAATGTTCTTTCCTGGAGGCCAGGCCCGTATGTGATGCATGAATTTATATGAATGACATCTTTTATTTAACTACTTCAGTCACAGTAATATATTGAGCACTGACCAAGCCTGGTGTAAACATTCATATAAAAGTCAGAAACAAATCACACAAACTAAAGTGCAGATTGCAGAAATATAAAAACAAATATGTGGCTTTACCACACTAAGTAGTATTTAGATTATTATTCACTGTAATAAATGTATGTAAACATGTGGATTGCACTTTTTAATATTATTATTAATAATAATAATAATAATAATAATAATAATAATACATTTTATTTATATAGCGCTTTTCACAGTACTCAAAGACACACACAGATATCAGCTAAACATCGTCACCCAGTCGGATGATTGCAACTCAGCTAGCTAGCCAGCCGATGCTAGAGCTTTCTCATTTAACGCTATCTTTACAGCCTACTCTGATATCTCCTTACCCAAAGATAGGCGAAATCCAGTAAATGCAGAACTACACTGTAATAAGCTGCGCATTGAATAGCAAATTACAATGTGTTTGAAATTGAATAACAGGAGCGCAGCAATGGATACTATAACTACCAATATGTTTCCATAACTGCTGCTGCTATCTTTTTCTCCTAGTCAAAGTCAAATGTATTTGTACAGTAAAATATCATATACTGTGGTTAATCAAAGGGCTTGACAGATACTGTCTCCTCTCTCATGTAACAGCAGATTTAATTCTGAAACCTGATTTCTGAAATTATTTCACACAGCTTGCTCAAACTTGCTTGATCATATTAACTAGCACTAGCTAGTGGAGATATTGCAGAGTTTTCAATGGAAAATGGCTAGCCCGTGTTGTATGTGGGTAGCAACCATAGACTGTTAATATATACAGTCTATGGTAGCAACTAGCTAGCGGCGCTAACGTCACAACCATGCTAACATGAATTTGGGGGGACACTACAGATAGGATGAAGTTAATAAAAAAGGGTCCTTGGCTATTTTTTTATCAACTTACCTCTTCCTGGATTTCGACGACGATCCACCGAAATGCTGTCTCGTCTGGTAACGGGGTCCTCCGTGTTCCATTGAGCTAGCTAGAAGTAGTAGCGCTAGCGCTGGAGCCAGGTCTGACTGGATTTGCAGTTCCATCCCTGAATAATCTCTGCATCTCCGAATCAGAGCTCTGTTGGACTTGATTTAATTGTCGAGACATTGCTGACAATAGCTCACCATTTCCTAAAATATTATTTAGAAGACCCACAGCTTCAGTTAGCCTCTCTCTGTCTATTACAGCACCACTTCAGCCAAACTAGTATAATGACTATGAGGATTTTGACCATCAAATACCGCTTCTTCTTTGTCAACCAATCAGGAGCTGAGTAATCAAACTCCCTTCTGTTTCAATCAAACTCTCACACACACTACTACTACTATATTCTCTCGCATAAACAACTACACATTCTCACATATTCAACTATATACTCTCTCACACACTACTATTCTCTATCACATACACTACTGTACTCTCTCACATACACTACTATACTCTCTCACATGCACTAGTATACTCTCTCATATACACTAGTATACTCTCTCACATACACTAGTATACTCTCACACACACACTAGTATACTCTCTCACATACACTAGTATACTCTCTCACACTAGTGTACTCTCACACACACACACACACACACACTAGTATACTCTCACACACACACTACTATACTCTCTCACATACACAACTATACCCTCTCATACATACATGTAAAAGGATTATAATAGTGTGTGTGTATGAGTATAGTGGTGTATATGCAAGACTATGATAGTGTGTGTAAGACAGAAGTATGAATTACTTCCTATGCGGCCTCTCATATCCTCCACTGCTGACAGCAAGCTGCTCATTCTCTCTCTCTCTCTCTCTCTCTCTCTCTCTCTCTCTCGCTCTCTCTCTCTCGCTCTCTCTCTCACTTTAATTTTCAATTCAATATTCCTTCATTGGCATTACAGAAAGACATTTTGTTGCCAAAATATAGAAGATTCATATGCTAGGGCTGCACAATATGAGGATAATATGCGATATGCAATAACGTTGAATATCGCGATAACGATATTACTCGCGATAAATTAACAGATATTAAAGTGTACTCAGTTATGCCTGCTGCTTTCAGTATTCTGCTAAAAGACAACAAATTGCTTGTTGAATTTAAAACAAATGAAAGGAAATAATTTGCAACATTCTTTCATTGAATAAACGAACATTGAATTGCATATAAAAGACACCACTAAAAATAGAGCAGTGCAGTTTTCTACTGATATTTCCTTACAACCAACACAAGAAATCTCTGACTGTCTATCGTGATATGTCGCAGCCTTTCGCGATGTGTTTATTGCACCAGTTGATATCGTGATGATGATTAAAAAAACGATATATTGTGCAGCCCTATCACATACATATCACATATTAAATACTGATGATTGCTAATACAATACAATACAATACAGTAAACTACAATACAACTACATTATACAATACAATACACTAACATTGTGTACAATTTAATATAATTGCTAAACTAAATACTATACAAATGTATAATTTTGGGATCCTATAGTGGTTGTGAGTCCCTCAGGCTGTGGCAGGCAGAGCTGCCAGAGGAGCTGCTGTCTCTTCACTAGCTTCTCTTCTGGGATTAAGATTGGAAAGTTTTATGTTGTCTTTGCCATTTCCCCGAAGTATAAATCTCTTAGTGAAGAGAATTTCTCACAGTGGAGGAGGAAGGGCATCTCTATCTGTGTTCCAAACCGTTCACTATGACGGAAATAGTGCACTATATAGTGTGTATGCCATTTTGTAGTGGTGTTCCAATTCTCTGCAGTTAATTTCATTCACTATATAGTCCACTACAAAATACCCACAATGCACTGCTAATTTGAGTGTACATAAGATGTACCCTAAATTTTACTCCTGTATACCACGATGCAATGCAGTCCTGATTTCCCTGGAGGAGAAAAAGAAGCAGAAGGACCTGCGAAAAAAAATTAAAAAGGAAAAATGGAGTGGGCTTTCCAGACCTCTCTGGAATCTGATTGGCCAACCCTGGCGCCCCCTCTACCAGAGTCAGAAGGTATTTAGCTTATTAGTACCATGGATGGATTTTTTATGAGTTATATTTCTGTATTTATTGTAGTTAGTTTATCCTCGCCGCTGTCCCACCAAATGCATGCTCTTGGGGGGAATTGTTGGGTTTTATAAATTATAGACTGTGGTCTAGAGCTACTCTATCTGGACAGTGTCCTGGGATAACGTCTGTTGTGATTGTAAATTAAATTGAACTAAAGTGAATTGAATTACTGAATGGGTCGGGTCCCTGGACTAGGATGCAAAATGAGCACAAAGAGACACAAGCTATTAATAATGTACAGTTTATCATGACCAAGAACCAGGGCTGTAACACATTCATACTCATTTTACAGAAATGCTCTTCTTCTTTAAACTGGTTAGTTTAAGTACTGCTGTCCAGAGTGCTGATCTAGGAGCTGTCTGCGGTACTTTTCTGTTAGCAGGTTTTTACTCCCATTGTCCAATACTTACCTTTTGGTCTTTTGTCTGTCATTTACTTCACCACATTCCACTGCTTCTCAGATCTCTGCATGGTAAATTGAGACAGCCAGCTAGACCATCTGTCCAATCTGAGTTTTCACTCGCACGACTATTTTGCAGCGGCTCTGTGCCGAGTTTAGCACCGCCCATGACAATTCTGATTGGTTTAAAGAAATGCCATTAAACCAGAGCACGTTTTCCTCCCATCTCTGAATGCTATGTGGAGTAGCCAGACTCCTTCAGCGCGCTTTGGAGGAGGGTCTGGCAAAGCGAGACTAGTAGTGTTGCAACTAACCATTATTTTCATTGTCAATTAATCTGTTAATTAGTGTTTCCCAAAGCCCAAGAGGATGTCTTCAAATGTCTTGTTTCGTCCACAACTCAAAGATATTCAGTTTACTGTCACAGAGGAGTGAGGAAACTAGATACGATTCACATTTAAGAGGAACTCATACTACACCTTTAAAGTAATGGTAAATATTTCCAAGGCCTTCTGGTAATGGGCATCCCATCATTACGTAATCACACACTCTCCTGTCAATCTCTTGGAAGCAGCCGCTTTAAGGACCACGGTAAGATTTTCTCTGGCTGTTTGCATTTTTAGACGGCGTAACATCTCCATGACAATGCCTCGTTGGACTTCCGTTTTAACTTCCGACTTTTAGGCCTTTTTGTAGCTGTGTATGAATGTGGATAACCTTAGTGATATTGAGATGCTTGCTACAGTTACACTTGCTTGCTACAGTTACACTTCTTGTGATGAATCTAGTTTATTTCTCTGATTCACTGCTTTGTTCCAGCGCCGCTGGGTGCTCTCTCTCTTCAGTCTCTCTCTATCTCGCTTGACCATATAACGTTACCGTGCTTTCGGGCGGTCGTTGAGGCTCCATCTAAAACTCTGCCATTTCGACCAGCTGTTTGTAATATTAAAATAAAATGGATTATGGATAATTTCATTTCTATAGTTTATAGATGACTTCTCTATTGGCTGTTGAGACGTGGTGACGTCTCTTACGTTCTAAAACCATCCTCTGTGACTTGAACAGCTGAGTTGCAGCGTGACCATCATATATATGTATATATATATATATATATATCAGTTGGTTTGAGTCAAGCTGAGACAATCGCTGTGTCTCTCCATGTTTCAGGCCCTGGCACTAGCTAGCTGTGATGGACGGTGACTCGCTTCAGTTAGGAGGGCAACACCCGTTTAACTCATTTCGTGTTGTTGGCGACATCTGTTGTTGTGGGTGTATTAACATAAAAAAGTCTAGACCCCAAATATAAAACGACCCCACTTTTTCAAAAGTATTTCCAAGCAAAAAAAATGTCTTATATTCAGACCAATATGGTAGACCTACGCCGTTTCAACAAGGTCTTCCGTGCAACTGTAGGCCATCCAGAATCTTTGTAATCAGCATGGAATTACAGTGTCTTTGTACAATAAATTCATAATTATGAACCCATAAATCAAGTCAATCAAATCAATCTCTGCATCGCTTCAAATTAACGAAATATATATATATATATATATATATATATATATATATATATATAATAAATAGTCTGTGCTCCTGCCAACGGCTGGGAAAGAGGTCATTTGGGATTGAAACATTTCCAAAAAACTCTCTTGCACACTTATTGCTTGTATGCCATTGGTTGAGCTAGTGCGTGCCAATGGTGAATGCTGAAATCTTTAAGAGACAGGAAGCTAGTGTAAAGACCTCAGAACCTGTGATGTGATCCACTTTCTTGGTGAGGACTCAGCAGCAGCGTTCTGAATCAGCTGCCGCTGTCTTATTGATTTCTTAGGGAGACCTGTAAAGACACCGTTACAGTAGTTGAGCCTACTGAAGATAAAAGCATAGACAGGTTTTTACATATCCTGCTGAGACATAAGTCCTTTAACCCTCGATATATTCTTAACTGAATCGGCTTAGTAAATGCAGCTGTCAAAGTACTTAAGGGTCAGTCCACCCAAATTACAGATCTCTCGTGCAGATACTTTTGGTTTAAATTTTCTAGATTTTGAGATATCTGTCTCTGATATTTCTGTCTCCACCTTTAATACAACAGAGGAAACTGGATTTTGTCTGTGGTTCTCATAGCAACGGGATGGGTAAGGTTCGGCCAGCAGGGCAAGGAGGCATTTCATTGGTTCTTTTCAAGCGGCGAGGCAGTGATTGGTAGGCAGTGGTAGGTACAGCATTACTGCAGCTACAGATGACGACAGATCTTTTTCGCTCCTTTTTCAGAGCCCATAAGTTATTAATTGCTGTCGGGGTGTAAAGACCATTTCAAACATATTATAAAAGAGTGTATATTGGAAATAGTTATCAATCCTGCTTTTAAATGGTAAATTGACTGCATTTATACAGCGCTTTTCTAGTCTTAACGACCACTCAAAGCACTTTGCACCATTCACCCCACACATTGATATACATTCATACACTGTTGGCCAAGACTGCCATACAAGGTGCCATTCACACACATTCACACATTGATGGCCGTCATGTAGACTTCTGGGGGCCAGGAATTAAGTTGAACCAGGGACATTACGATTGGGAGACAACCGCTCTTCCTCCTGAGCCACATGTCCCCCCTCTCCGTCTTTGTAACTTTCACACATGCGGCGAGCCGGCTTAAAGGCGCAACAGTCCCGTCTTGAACAGGCTGTGTGAAAGGGGCTGTAGTATTCCCACATCTCTGCAATTCCTTTTGTAAGAACAATGTTAACACCAATAGAAATGATGAAAGTTTTATACAGTAACTCTGGACCCAATTTGGGGTCTATTTTTTCTCCAGATTGTACCGGACAGCCAACTGACACCTTCCATCTGGAAAGGACACCTGGACGAAAGGATGCAGGGTTGTTAGGCTAAAGCAGGCGGATTTGTTTGAATAAATGAGTGTATTTACTGTCAGGCCAATCTGTCTGGATGACCCTCATCTCCTCTCCCGTCACACTGCGACTCTGGCAGAATGCATAATAGACTTCAACGAAAACGAGCCAAAACACAGCAGGAGGACAAACTGTGAGGAACACACTTTTCCAAACACACCTCTGTAAATTATAGAGTGTGTTCTAGACCTACTCTATCTGTAAAGTGTCCTGAGATAACTCCTGTGTTGATTTAACGCTATAAATAATATTGAATGGAATTGAATTGAATCCAGGCTACTTTATGCAAATGAGGAGGGGGCGCTCGACTCGCTGCCTCTTGAAAATTCCCGAAAATCTTAAAAATTGACTGTTGTCGATCTGAAATGAAGACAGATTCCGCAACTGTATAGCTTATTTCTCGCATAAAATGTTTTCCGAAACACAATTTGGTGAACTATTATTTTAAAATAAGAGATTGTTTTCCAAACGAGCCACCATGTTGGTCTGTTTTGAAATCCAGGAGCAGACAGCCCCAAGCGTTCGTCCAATCAGATGCAGACATCGCGGTTGTAGGAGGGTGGAGCCTGTTTCCTTTGCTTGTCAGTGGTCAGTGAAGAGAAACTGATAACTGCTGGTGGCAAGCCCATCAAGCGTGCAATTGAAAGTCTTGAACAATAAAGATAGTTGATGATAAAGCTTGTTAGAGCTTGTTTTTCCCCCTAAATTAACAGGTAATATAATATACCAACTTTTTGAGCAGGCTTTAGCTTCTGTTCGGTGCAGCATTAATTAGATAATCTGATGAGATGGTATGAAGACAGATGGATGAATACCACAGGACTGTAGTTGGGAAGGTGTAAAAACACACTGTACATCACTTAACATGAGTGATTTCATCAAAATTTAAAACCTAAAAAATGTATCCGGGTTGATTTAATTTATTAATGCTTTAAAGCAGGTGTGTGACTAAAGTGGTCTTTAAAATTAATTTGTGACACTTATCTGGTTCTTAAAAAAACATCCACACTGATCATGTCACATCATCATCTATATGCTTACAGAAAATGAGACATTGCTTAAAATAACAGAATACAAGGCATGGTGGGATGATGCAAAAGCCTATAAATAAAGACTTGAGCGGATCTGGAGCTATGACTTTCAGAATTATAATCTTTTATTTTGGGAAGGTTGGCAGGCCTGGTGACAGATTATCATATAGAAAGCTCACACATTAGAGGAGACATATTGTGTAACACCATGACATACTCAGACACACGCTGGAGGGAAAGAATGTGTCAAAAAAACACAGCATGACTTAAGGATATGATTTGAAATACATCTCTTGTCAGAAAAATTAGCAGATTGGACAATGTATTGCTTAAATGTTGTCAATCAACGGACAATCCTGTCAACATTTACATCAGGCAAAACAGATACAACCCCTATCAAATTTAGAGACTGTACTGACTAGAAAAACAACTTTTTAAGTCTTTTAAACTGCTATTGCCTATATTAACATCTACATTGTCTTCCTGACAAGCACCCTCTTGCAGCAATGTGAATAATGGCTATTGTCTCTGAGATGCAAGGGCGGAAGTTGCATGACGTTGCTGTAGCACTACAAAACCTCTTAAAGGAATACTTTGCTGTTTTCAATGCAGCTCTGTGTCACCTTTGTGTCTGCAGTGTGTTTAGATTAATGGTTTCATAGTTTAAAACATCATTTCTATTGGTGTTTTGTATTTACAAAAGTAAGTTGCAGAGATGTGGGATATGATACAAATAGTGGTCTCCAGTGTCAAAGTCTGGCACTTATTATGTCTACTCAATCACCATGACCTCCTTAAAGAGATATTTTGTTGATTGAAATCCAGCTCTCATGGCAGTGTGGGCAGTGTGTTTAGATGAACAGTGTGTGGCTTTCCACCGGGGCCCCAGCTTTGAGCAGCCGAGGTCTGCCGGATAACGCGAAACATGTCACACACCGTTCATCTAAACACACTGCCCACACTGCCATGACACAGAGCTGGATTTCAATCAGCATAACATCCTTTTAAGGAGGTCAAGCTGGATGAGTAGACATAATAAGTTTGACACTAAAGAATTATTTTTATCATGTCCCACATCTGCTAAGTTGTAATAAACTGAAATTGTCCTTTAACTCTGGACCCAATTTGGCTATAAAAAAGTTGTCTATATTAACATCTACATGTCTTCTTGACAAGCTCCTTTTTGTGCTGATGTGAATATTGGCTATTTTCTATGAGAAGCAAAAGTGGAAGTATCGTGACATCGTTGTAGCACTACAAAACCTGTTAAGAAGGAGGTCAGGGTGGATGTCTCTGACTTTGACACCAGAGACCGCTATTTTTATCATGTCTCCTTCCAACTGTCCACCTTGATTTCTTTTAAACAAGGTCATAGTTTTTTCCCTAACCTCAACCTAGTAGTTTTGTACATACACCTAACCAAACTTTACATATAAAAGGGCAGATCAAAAAACTTTCTGCAAAATTATGAAAACAATTGTTTTCCAAAAACAGTACAATTACTGTCTATCGCTTTGCTCAGTATTCATGACTAAACAGGAGATTCAGAGCTTCAAGGAGTGTGATAGCATGGCGGAATCCTTCAATATCAACATTCTATGCTGACGATAGGGTTTTGTATCTCCTCACTGTCTTAAATGTGCTTGTGGAATGTTTGCATCACATAGATATTTAATCTTTAGTCAGAAATCTATCAGAGGGTCAGTTGATACATAGTTTCGCAAGCGAAATACAATGTAGCAACTACGTTATTAAACTAACGTTAGTGATCAGAAGAAAAAGCATAATTATTAAAGTATTTCAATTGTTTTATTATGTTGGCAAGCAAGAAGTAGAAGAACCTTCCACAAGCCAACAAAAAGTCAACTTGGTTAATAAGATGACAGACAAAACGTGTCCATTTTGAAAGGGCAACATTACACAGTACATGCTTGTCATATTTCTTTCATGGTTTGAGTTTGAGAGTCAGTAGATGGCGGTCTTGGCATCAGTTCAGTCATGGTGCCATCGCCAATCATGCCTAATGCTCAGTTCTTCTGATTACTCAAAAGTGTCCATGAACTGGCTATAGATTACATCACTATTACGTTGTATCAGTTCAGTATCAGTTAGAGTTAAAGGGTAGCAAAATAATTCATTCTGAAAATATATGATCTGCCTTTAGACAGTCAACAGTTGGCATTATAGTCTGCATATTGTCTGCGTGGATACACATCTGCATAGGGCAACAGCAGTTTCTTGACCTGTGATTTTAGGATGGGGGAGGGGAGCTGTGTGTGTGTGTGTGTGTGTGTGTGTGTGTGTGTGTGTGTATAGACATGACTTACAGTGACATTGAGATTGACATAGAGAGAGAGAGAGAGAGAGAGAGAGAGAGAGAGAGAGAGAGAGAGAGAGAGAGTATGACATGAGAAAATTTGCCTTTCCGCTCAAGTGAGTTGAGTAATCCAGTGTGGGCAAACTAATGCCATATAATCAATGCAACTCCGTCTCAATGTTCATTTGCAATGAGACAGCAGTGACAAAAACTGCATTAGGATAATGCACAGTGCTGTGTGTCCAGTGTAAATGCTTTCCACTAAAGTCACATCTTTCCAAAAAGCAATGCAAATACAAATAAGTATGTTTCCACCCACAAGTATTATGGAAATACAGCATACGTACGTGACACGAATACAAGGTAACTCGGGTGCTGCTTCCCAACTAAGATAGCATTTATGTTAATTTAGTGAACAAATTTCTCCACTGTGTTTTCATGCCCTTTGCTGTATTGTTGTCAGCTGCCAAAGGTCCTTGGGTTTCATGAAATTTCCATGGTAAAGTGTCCTAGGGTTTCATGAAAGGCGCTATATAAATACAAGTTATTATTATTATTATTATTATTATTATTATTATTATTATAAGGAAAAGAGAGAGGGGGAAACATAAGGTCCCCATTAGGGATGGGTATCGTGAACCGGTAAAGGTACCAAGAAAATTGGTACCAGTACTAAATTGATGCTCCTATGGCACACTGCAGACATGAGATTTGAAGAGCCAACACCATAGTACCAGCAGTATTTTAGGAAAACGTCCTTAATGAGTCAATGTTTTTGTATATTTCAAATACCCCCATTCTTTTTCTATAGCCTACATTTCTATTAGAGTAACGTTATATGAAATTTCAACACCACAGAACCAGCAACATTTTTGGGAAAGGTCACTATTTATATGTATGCAGGCACATATACCCCTCATTATTTTCTATACATTTCTATTTGAGTAGCCTATAATGTTATGTAATAGTGCAGGAGGGCAACGTCATGCCAGTTTCATGCTTGTTGTGGTTGGCACGGTGCAGAAGGCACGCACGGTCCCCGCAAAAGTCTGGTTGTTCATACTGATTCAAAGCAGCTCCAAGAACGGACCATCTCTCCTTTGTGGACCTCTGTTGTTGTAAATTAGTCTACTTTTAAAAAAAGTAGACTAGACTCATTTCACATTCTCGAAAGACTGTTCAAGAGACTTTGATGACACAGGACCATTTAATGAATTCTCAATTGAGGAGAGAATTAAGCAGGCAGTACAGTTTAACCATGATGTGTTATTGTGCAGTGCCATCCCAAATATCTGAAGTTCCTTTCTTCGTGAAGGTGTATTTAAACTCATGCTGGAGGCATTAAGTTTAGCTGAACTTTCAGTAAAAACAAAGATATTGTGGGCGCCCAAATATCTCAGCACAGACAAAATGTGTTATGTGTTTACTTCCTCCCTGACCTTGGCAGGGTGAGCAGCACTGTCTTATCATACAGCTTCGTCTCCCGTCTTCCAAGTAGAAGAAAGTGGCATAAAAAGAAAAGACTCAAGTAAAGTACAAGTACTTCAAATTTGTACATAAGTACAGTACTTGAGTAAATACTAAGTTACATTCCACCACTGTCTTTAACTTCCGCTTGTCAAGGGCCAGGAACATAGTGGGAAATACATTCGGCATCCTTACCTCAAAGTGGTGCATACATCCACGTATAACATAAGACAGACAACAATATGGCTGCACACCTCCTCTCTCCAGAAGGAAGAGTCCCATGGCAAGACCAAATAGTTTGGAAGAGGCTGTTTGCAAGAGGGAGGGGCAGATGGGAGATGAGAAGTGTGTTTCTTCAGCTTGCCTCAGATTTTGTATGGTTGAATTCAATTAATAATGAATAAAATTATGATTTTCAATCATTTTCATTGTTGTAATTTTTCCTTAATCATCTTAAAATTACTTGTGCCACCAGTCATGAGTCTATATATTTTAAGAAAATAAAATAACTATGGAAACATGTTTTATTTTATTTTTCAAAAATGACTAACGTGTGTGTGTGTGTTTATGTCCAAAAGTGGGGTTAGGGTAGTGGAGTAAAAAAACTCAGATGGACCAACACACACACACACACACACACACACACACACACACACACACACACACACACACACACACACACACACACACACACACACACACACACACACACACACACACACACACACACACACACACACAGCTGAATACATCAACATTCTTAGAGCACTCTCCTCAACAGAGCAAACTCTATTAGTAAGCATCTTCCCTCAGGGCTGACACTGACTTCTCCTATCAGACTCCACTGTCCTCAAAAGGACACACACACACACACACACACGCGCACACACACACACACACACACACACACACACACACACACACACACACACACACACACACACAGGCATGACAGCCGAGCATAAATGCTTCAAGCAGGCCTGTGTGTATGCGTCAGAGAGAGAGAGAGAGAGAGAGAGAGAGAGAATGAGAGAGAGAGAGAGAGAGAGAGAGAGAGAGAGAGAGAGAGAGAGAGAGAGAGAGAGAGAGAGAGAGAGAGAGAAAATTGACTTAATAAGAAACTAGAGTTAAAAATAGGCAGATGAGACTTTTCAGCAAGTCACAGTACAGATTATTTCTCATACATGTTTCATATGGTGAAATCAGTGAAGGCATTTCCAACAGTTTGATGCTCTGAAACAGGGGTCGGCAACCTTTTTGATATGAAGTGCCCTTTTCAAAATGTCTTGTTTATTAGTGTGCCATGTTAACATTAAGTTTAATTATGACATCACATCAAAATTTAATATCCAGGGAATCTGTAATTTTATTCCATAGCAACATTTGATAACATTTATTTCCCATAATCAGGACATTGTAATTATTAGCAGTTAAGTTTATAAAAATTTGTCCAAATTTCAAGATTCCCGGCAAACTAAGATAAACAGACTACAAACCGACAGCTTTTTTTTTAGCTTGTTTGTAAAAATTTGCTATTTGCAGAGTAGAGCTGTGTTGCGTAAAAAAGAGTTGTGGACAAGAGTGGACTGAGCAGACAGAGCAGATTGAAATATCGCTTTCTATATGTTTATGCCTGTCTATACAGGTGAGTGCATTGATAAGTATTGGCTTTTTACTGTAGCCTACTTACAGTAACGAGCATAGCGTTAGTTCATCTGCCCCAGCGGCCATTGGTAATCCTCTTTGTATCGTTCCCAGTCAGAGATATGTTGATCCGAAGACTGTCAGCAAAGACAATGCAATGTTCCTGCCAGTCCATCAAAGCTATCGGGTTTAAGCAATGTGATAGCTTGCTTTGGTAGCATGATTTCTGGCCGTGGCGAAGACCCATACCTGGACATGGGACGTTTAATAGATTCAGTCTTGTCTGCTGCATCCTTGAAAGTTTTCTCGTGTTTGGTCTCAAAATGGCGTTTAACACTAGATATTCAGCAAACAGCATTTTCAAGACATAAAGTGCACACAGCACGGTCCGTCTGAAACACAAATCCCCACTCTTCTGTCCATAAGGGCTGGAATGCCCGAACATTAATTTTAGCTTTGTTAGCTAGCAGGCATGCCGACATACCGTTACCGAGCCCGCTCCGCCAGCAGCGTCACTAGTAGCCTACTAGCCAATTAGAGCAGAGGCAGAGTAGGGTGGGTCTTTTCTGCATGCAGATGGGGATAGTTTTTATAGTCTATGGTGGGGATACAAGTCAATCAAACTACCGTAAATAACAGGTCGCGCAACTGTGAACGTTGTAATTTGGCATGCGGATGAGAGAGTGCTTCAGCATTTCAACCATGATGTCAACATCAATAATTCTCTTGCACACATATTGCCAGCGTGCCATTGGGTAAGGTACCGCATGCTCATGGTGGCACGCGTGCCTAAGGTTGCCGACCCCTGCTCTAAAATGAGCATGCTGCTTACAGTTTCCAGCCAAAACCACACAGGATGTGTGTGATTATGAGAGACACATGGAGTGAATGAGAAATAATGAGTGACTTCCAACTTCATTTGTACGTATTCCTACACACGCACAAACACACCAACCTTCTATATTTAGATTCTCTATTCTACATAAGACCTGAGAGACATGGTGAAAAAATAAATTGCAGGCACTGTTTGTTTTGGCCACCATTGCCCGCAACTTTCATATTTTCACTTTGCCTTTTGGGGCTTTTGTCCTATTCCTATCAGTATTTCAGATACATCTTAGCCACGTACTAACAACTATACATCTCTTTTAAAGTTTTGTTAAGTGAACATAATCTAGAATTTTTAGGTGAACATTTCTTTTTGAATTAATACACTCCACTACAAACTTGTAATTAAATAAGTATCGCTAGTATTACAGTTTCTCAAAGCTACGACCATACTCTCCATAAACCCTTTTACTTCCATTGTTCCCAAAATGATATTTTTTTGCTGCAAGAACAGCGTCACACTTTCAGCTTTGCACCAACAAACAATTTCTCAGATTTCCTGCTAAATCCAGCCCGATGGCACATGATGTAAAATGCAGCGTGGAGGTTTCTAATCCTCTTGGCAATAGTGTTGTTTTTTGACGATAATTAAAACAACATTAAACAATGAACGTGAACATGATGCATTGATGATATAGAGCTACAGTACATACAATCAAGATATACATCAGAGAGAACAGCGAGTGGCTGAGTGGGAACAGATGGTACAAGACAGTCATAGATCCATACTTCCATTGTGTATCGCTGGCGTAGGTAACCATTGAACCATTGAACACCAAAGACATTATAAAAAGGTTGACAAGAATGTAAACTCCAACCTGTGTTTAAGCTAAATCACTTCTTTTAGAAAAATACTAGGCCTAATTGAAGTTGATTTACAGTAAAATTCCTGCGAAAATGTATTCATCCCCATGGAGTTTTTTCTGTATTCAATAGCTTTCTGAAAATAAATAAATAACACCAGAAAACATTCCCAATACAAAAGATAGTTACAAAAGAAGATAACAATAGATAAAATAGTCAGGTGATAGATGAAGATAGATGACAAGTGGTTGTCCTCTAACTTCCCCCTTTTATTTTTTTTAATTTTTTTTTACAATTATCTATTGGGACTATTATTATATATATCTACTCAAAGCTGAGCACAAAGTGACAACATCACCAAGCTAGCAGGAATGCAGTTAGCATTCCTCACATTCAGTTTTTTATCTATGTGATTAATTCCTGAATAAAACAGATGGTAATGCAATAAAGCTCAACGACTGCTGGATGTTAAACATTAGAAATAGACGCTGTAACTATTGCCATGTTGCAACACCAAACAGATAGGCTAGCACGGTGCATTGAGGCTTTTCTCAAAAACATTGTCATCTCCTCTTTTCTTTCAGGATGAGCTACCACAGGATTAAAAATGTGTTCACGTCCTGGGTCGGGACGTACGTTTAACTGACATGTGGCACAAGAATGGGACAGTTAGATTAAGGAAAATATTGTGGGTGGGGTTACAAAATGTACAAAATATACAAAAAATGGGACATCCGACCCATCCACCACCCCAACCTCCTTACATTTTCTGTCTTTCATACTACTTGTTACCGTTGTCGCTCTTAATACTACGTCATCTAACAGCGCCGCGGTCGAGCAGCTGCTATGCCTAGCGTGTTGCGTGCAGACGCTAAAGGGTGATTTTTGCATGGGTACACTTGCTGTATTTTTTGTTGATGGTCGGGCAGCAAAGTCAGAAAGGGACTTATGAATTGATTTCCCTATCATGATGATCTTATCATTGTCATGAGATGGCAGCAGAGATGGTCTTGCTAGCTTGAGCTCATCTTCTTCCCCTTTTCCGTTATATAGATATAATCAATTAAATCATATTACATTAGAATCGTTCCTTTCATCTATGGAGTGATAGGCATGTAAAAGGGTAGATGGGAAAGTAAGTCCTTATTAAGTATGAGTCATATGGTCACACTCTTCTACCTTTAGTTCAACTTTCCATATAAGTGTGATTGTATACCTGACGCACTGGGCCTGTCTTCTCACTTTAGAAACGGTTGCTGTGGTGACTGAAAGTGTCGATTAAGTGGATGAGGGTCTTATGGTAAGGAACAGTGATATGGTCTGTTTCAAGGTTACTTCATGTTCCCTTTAAAGAAATCCACGTTACGGCAGTAGCTGAATAGAGTTTAGTGAGCTTTCTTTCTGTGGGTCTATATCAATGACTCATAGGCTAGATGTGATAGGAGAAGACAATTTGATAAAGCCAGCCTGCACTCACACACTCAACGCGCTAACACTGATGATAGGTGGCTACAGTCAGTGGGATATAGCCCCTGGTACAGTATGGAGAATCTATACTTAAAGTATACTCAAAGTCTGACAGAGACGTATGTTTGGATTATGTCACTAGATATGGATTCACAAAATATTATTTGAACTACAGTCAAGATTCTGAAAATCCCATTCCACTGAAACCTGCCTTATATATTTAACAGATCACATCAAAAAGCAGGCTGATGCAGGCAAACCTTTAAAAGGTGCCAACGATTCAGCTATTCTTGTGTGTCATAAAGCTTTAGCAGTTGTGGAAAAGTTGTTGGGTGAGGAGCTTCTAAATGTTGGATTTGGCTGTCTAATAACGAGCTGTCTCTTCATCTAGGGAAAACAGAGCCCATCCTATTTGGATCCAGAATAAAACTTGGAAAGTCCCCAGTGATATGAGTAAAGATATAACAAATGTTTAATATAAGAAAAAAGTTTGTGGTAAATAACTTCTGGGAAATGACAAGTACTTGCTGAAAGTCCTGTGTTTTGGGACCCATCCACCACCCAGACCTACGTGCGGTCATAATTACTACGGACACAAGTAGGGATGCACCGAATCCAGGATTCGGGTTCGGATTCGTACGAATATTGGGCTTTTTGACAGGGTTCGGCTTTTTTCCACTGAACCGAACCCTACACTTGCACTACGCGTGCTGCGCTGGTCGACGTAATGACACCGCCGTTGATTACGGGAAGGTGTTTACGTAGGTGGATCGTTCAATGCTGTAGACTATGAGAAAGTGAAAATGGAACTCAGCAACACAGAAACCCCAGGTATGGCAAAGGAAGGACAGTCACAGCTAAAAACTTGTGTTAACCAGACAGTGCCTCTCCCGGGCTGTCAGCTGTTTTCTTGGCAAATGAGTCTCCTTACAGTGGGAGCGGAGCGACCGAACGGCCGGCTGCTACTCCTTAGCTATTGCTAACTCGTTAGCTTTCTAATTTCACCCACCCAACATGCCTTCATCATACACTAGTTAGCAAAAATTTGCCAAACAAAATTGTCACTCATCTGGCGATAGCGATGTGCTTTCCTACGATGTGAAAAGAGCATGTAAATTCAACATTAAGTTACATTTAACTATTTTAGAGGCTGTGGACATTGTTTACTTTATTAATGTGTTTACTGTGTTAATGTACTGAGGATGGGAGTAGGATTCAGTATTCGGTTTCGGATTCTGCAGAATCTTAACCAGTGGATACGGTATTCGGCCGAAACCCTACAATCTGGATTCGGTGCATCCCTAGACACAAGCGGTAGCTGCATTACAGCAAACATCAGTGTGGGGCTTAAAGTAATAAATATGTGGAATACATACAAATTACAGTGCATTACTTTTCGTAGGTATGTACAGAGGACAGCCTGGAATATTAACTTATGACAAAACATCTACTTTTCATACTTCAATTATACGGTATTTTACTTTTAATACTTATATTTTACTGAAGTAAGATTTTGAATGCAGTCTTTTACTTTTAATGTAGTCTTTTTTCCATTGTGGTATGAAAAAAAGGATTTGAATAGTTCTTCCACCAACATTTCAGAACTATACAAAATCATATATTGATTAAAACAATCAAGCTTACCCAGAAAGTAGCATACAGCTTTCCAACATGCTAGAATGTGACTGTACATACCTGAAATAGCAAATTATGTAATATTGCTTTGTGACAGCTATAGAGGAAAAATCTCAGTCAAAATAAAATTCAGCCTTTTTTGTGCTTGCTCCCTTCACCGAGTCTCATTTGTTACCCATACCTACAGCACCATCTAGTGTTAAATATCAGATATCACACGCCGGTGAGCCTGGTGGTGCTGGAATACATCAGCATATTTTTAAAGTCCCTGGACACCCACACAGGCGTTTTCAGTTCATCTAGCTGATTAGACCTCTGCCCAGATTTAAGGTGGGAAGAAGCTTAGATGGGAATTTATGTCACAAATTTCATCTACCAATAAGAATGATAAAGGTGTCATGTGTGCAGGTGCAACAGAGCTAACTGGAGGCTCAGGAGATGTCAATCAATCAGTTTATACACACAAACAGAGTCCTGGGAAGAGGTTTTATCAGCCAGAATAGCTGAAAACACACCGATGTGGGGGTCCAAGGCTTTTAAGCTTATATAGTTTTCCTTAGTCAGGATCATTTTACTTGAAAACGCCACAGTTTCTCATTTCTTGTGATTTTTTAGGTGACTGCTGTATGCTTTGCTTCTCTTTAAAAGGGGACATAGTATGTAAAGAGATTTGATGCTGGATATGACGTCCTGGAGTGTGTTGCACCAACTGGTCTTTATCAAGCCTGGTCGGTCTTTATTAGGACCAGTGGTGGAATGTAACTAAGTACATTTACTCAAATACTGTACTTAAGTACAAATTTGAGGTACTTTTCATGTCACTTCCTACTTCTACTTCTACTTCACTACATGTCAGAGAGAAATATTGTAGTTTTTACTCCACTACATTCATCTGACAGCTTTAGTTGATAGTTACTTTACGAATGAAGGTTTTTGCACACAAAACACATGCAGTTTATAAAATACCATGTTTTATAATGAATTAACCTACCCAACAATACAGTATAATGGCCTACAAGTCCAGCTGAAATGATTAGACCATTAAACACACAACTGTTTGGATTTTTCTGCATTGAGTACTTTCACTTTTAGTACTTTAAGTACATTTTCCTGATGATACTTACATACTTTTTATTTTCAATGCAGGTCTTTTACTCATAACAGAGTGTTTTTACAGTGTGGTATTAGTACTTTTACTTAGGTGAAGGATCTGAATAGTTGGTATTATGCTACATAACGATCACAATAAACACAGAGAAAAAAAACGGTACTAAGTACTAAGTACTGCAAAGGTCAAGAATGCTAAATATAAATTTATACAATAAAGAACATGTAAAACATATCTGTTTTGAGATGAAAAGAGCACAGTGTTTAAACAAAGTGTTTAAAACAAAGAGATGGAATGTGCAAAATACTGATGACATTTGTGCAATCTGCGAATATAATCATCCAAGATTTGCAAAAATGTGCATGTACACGGGTTAGTCCTATATTTTAAACAGCATAAAAAAAATCAGAGCTTGTTGAACTAATATTGTACAAAAATATCAACAACATTGACATCTACAAACTATTAACTAAAATAAAGTTTTAAAAAAGTAAAAATGAAAACTAAATACATAACAGAGTCTTTCATCCCAGGTTAAGTTACATCTTATGAGGTGCTATTTAATTTCCATTCAAACATGACCCAATACTTAATCCAAAAGATTGAATGCTTTCCAGATTTTCTTCATAAAGAAGGTTTTATTGTCAATTTTGTTCCCAATCCCATTTGTAGTGCTATATTTTTAACCCAGACATCAATATTTGGCATATCACTCTTTTCCAGTTGCAAACAATAAGTAGCTTTGCTTGTATATACACATACATATCTATAAATGTATGCTTTTACTCTCAAAATAAGATCCAGTGGGTATAAGTAAACTAAAAGTACCCTAAATTCTAAAGACATATTTGCAATTTGTTTTTAGATTATATCAATGACCTTTATGGCGTTATGGTTTTGCACAAACAAGTCTAACCAGGAAGAAGTCATTTTCACCAATGTATGTGTAAAGGGAGATGTCCCTTTAATAAAGTAGCTTGTTTTTTTAGCAGGGAGTTCCTGCAGTGCTGATCTGTAGTCAACGTTTTATTCAACAGAGCGATAGGAAGGAACAGCTTGTGACATTTACCACACATGCAAACAAAGATAAAGCTTTCAACAGTTTCAACAGATTATTTTGTTTATAGCAGATATATTTGGCGCAAGAAGCATCTTCAGATGACATATTGTCACTAATAAGTAAAAAGTAGGACAGGCTGCTGGTAAACACCACAACATTCCTGAAACCAGTTTCCAGCATGTGACAGAAGCATCCAAGAATGTCTGTCTGCTGACTACCAACAAAATATATGTTCATTACAGTGAAATAGAATACAGAATTTGTCAGAACGGTGCCTGTGATTCTGCTACATTTACTTGGCATTCTACCCCAAAACTGTTACAGTGCAGATCCTGATTCAGAGGATAAGTACAAAGTTACTACAGTGATTAAATGATGTACAGGTTACTGGGTTTTGTCAAACCACACCTCGTTGTGGTGAGTAATAGAGAAATAGGAGCCATAGAACGCGAAGGAGTAGGTATCAGTACAGCTTTTCCCAGCTTCCTGCAACGCGCCACATAGCATCTTAACATTTTCTTGACCATTGTCGATGCCTGGAGTGCCACCAAAGACCCTTTGTATGATGTGGAAACAATGGCAGAAAAAATGGTTATAGATTACATCAAATACTTTGTATAAATCATCTTTCACTGTGGCTTTTAAGGCTGGTGTGTGAGATGTTCATGTATTTATTTTTTTCCCAACATTTACCTTCTCTCTTCTATCTCTCTTTTGTTTTGCACGCGTGTTACGTTTATTGCTTGGATATGCCAAATTATTCGATCACTTAAATCTGCAAACTAGTGGTGTGAAAAGTTTGAATTCTCAGTTATAGTAAATTCTGGCCCCAAAAAAGTTAAAATCTGGTTAGGTATGTGCTAGTCTCACTTTACCAGACTATCCAAGTGTCTGGCTAATCCACACAGCATTCCGGGATGGGAGAAAAACATGCTCTGGTTTATTGGCATTTCTTTAAACCAATCACAATCGTCATGGGCGGTGCTAAGCTCCGCACGGAGCCGCTGTAAAATAGTTGTGCAAGAGAAAACTTCTGAGGAGCAGTTAACAATAGTGATTAAATGAAACCCAAATATAAAAACAGATTGAAAGATAAAAGTAGGCACTGTTTACCTGACATAGACGGTGACCTCAGGTCTGCTTTGCAGTGTGACTGATGGATCAGTCATTTCAGGCTTAGCTGTGTTAGGAGGAACAAACCAGGATAAGGATGCATCACTGCCGTTTGTGACAGTGATCAGCACCGGCCAGTAGTCAGCAGAATCACCTGGAAAAGACCAACACGGTACAAAATGGTAAAAAAGTTTGTATGCCAAACTGTACGGCACTACAGGGACCCAGGCACGTTTTGAAGGAAATCACACTTATTTGTCATCTTGTCAACAATTACAAAACAAATTTCTTGGAGGCCAAACCTATATGATTTTAAAGATGTCTTGAATGCAAAGATCGTGTGAATTAAAAAAAATGTCAAAAAAACAGTTCTTCAAGACAAAACTTGTACAGATTCTAGATTTGGCAATATGGCAAAATAAATAGCTACAAAGTCAGACATTTATTTCCAGGCAAATCTTAAACAAATTTCCATATCTCTGAAAGGAAAAAGTTTTTAATTTAACAGCGTTTGAAGGACAAACTACTACACATCTGGCTTCAACTTCTGGTAATTCTGAAAACTGAAAAAAAAAAAAAAAAAGCTTCTGTTTGGGTCTGATTATAGCACATGAATTGCACTGGCAGGGCTATTTCAAATAAGCTAGTTGATCCCAAAACTAAACTACTGTACGAGTGAAACATAAACAGACATACCTGCAACACGCTTCAGCCTTGAATTTGCAGCCATTAAATCAATGCTCTTAAGGTTGTCTATCTTGGTGGTAATCCATTCAGTGGGAACATACAAACGCTCTTCAAAACCCTGTAACAGAAACATAAAATGTTTTTTCTACATATACAAAAAAAAAAAAAAAAGAGTGTACCAATGGTTTGTGCGTGTGGAACCTACCTGGTGTTGTACCGCCGCTGTGAATTGAGGGCATAGTTTGTTTCGGCAAAAGTCTGGAGCATTCCAATTCTGTCCTTCGCAGAACGAGACCAGGACAAGCATGAGCAGTGACAGTTCCATCCTCCCGGACATTACAAAGTAATTCCACTGATGCAGCTGCCGAATGATTTAAACTGAATGGCAAGGTCACGTCTCACGTTTCCAGTTTATCAGGTCACACAGGCACTCCCACATTGTTCTTCTCTTCTCTTCACATCACAATCACTTTAACACATAGTTTCACTTGTGGTCAAAACAAATGTCAATAGATATATACCGAAGAGAATTAGGGCCACATGTGAAAAAATTTATTGAGTTCTGAGTTTAAAGTCAGAAATATGAAAATAAGGTCAGAATTCTAAGAAAAAAATCTGAATTATGACTTTAGTCTTAGAATTCTAAGATTATGTGGCCGGGTTGGCTCAGTTGGTAGAGCGGGTGCACATAGAGGTTTATGCCTCGACGCAGAGATTCAGGGTTTGACCTGTGATGATTTCCCACATGTCTTCCCCCTCTCTCTCCCCTTTATCACCTACCTGTCCTATCCATTAAAGGTGGAAATGCCCCCCAAATAATCTTGAATAATCTAATCTAAATTGATTTAAAAAAAAAAAAAAATAGGTACAGCTAAAAATATAAACAGGTCACTTCTCATTTAAAAAAAAATTGATTTTGTATTAGATAGCCATGCTAGCAGTGTTATTGGTTCACAGTAAAATGTCTCCACAAATATTGGATGGAATGCCATGGAGTTTTGTACAGACATTTACTGTACAACAGAATTCGATTGTAATAACTGACTAGGTCCAATACTTTGATTTATGACCAAATAACTGAAAAACTAGAAACATTCTCAGCTGTATTTTGAGTTAAATGCTAATTAGCTAATGTTAGCATGCTAACATGCTGGACTAAGATGATGACCACAGTAAATGTCAGGAAACTGGCCTCAAGTCAGTGTCAAAAAGGGAATCACACAGGTAATCTACTTTGAATAAATTAAGTATATTGTAAACTCAAAGTAAAATAACAATAGTTATTTTGATCTTAGTCTCGCATTGCCAGACCTTCTTCTAGCCTGGTTGACTCCAGACCCTTCTCAGTTGTAACTGAGAGTGGGTCTGGGCAAGCTTCATTCGCAGCGCATTTCCAAAGGGGCGTCACCAACGGACGCCGTTCAAATGCCTCTGGGGGCAATTGGATAGTCCTTCAACAAATCAGACCAATGATCCAGGTGACGTAGCAGCGACAGCGGCATCAATGGGTTGCTGTGCAACATAGCTAACGCTAGCATTAGCATCGCTAGCGTTAGCCTTAGCCAACTCCTTCACCACTAACGGAGCTAGCTGGAAAATCTAACTTTTCCCGAACCCTGTGGGGAGGAGGGCCACAACATCATGGCCAACAACACAACTCAGCAAAGATTGTTCTTGCTCGGGCTTTAACTTCTGGATATTCGGCAGCATTGCTGCCACAACGGACCAAATGGCTTCGCTCGCATCTTTCTAGTGCACGTCCTCAACGTCATCGATCTGGTGAAAAAAAAGTGATTGGTGCCTCGATTTGGAAAAATTGGAAATGGGCTTGAATGACTTGCAGAGCAAATCTCAAATTTGCTGGAAGTTCGTCAGGGTTTTTCCAGGCTAACCTTCTTCCACATCGCTGCGGAGGAGGGTCTGGCTAGTCCACACAGCATTCCGGGATGGGAGAAAAACGTGCTCTGGTTTATTGGCATTTCTTTAAACCAATCACAATTGTCTTGGTCGGTGCTAAGCGAGCGGAGCCACGGTGCCGCTGCAAAACACCCTCGGGAAGGAACTGTCAGGGTTTCAGGGAATGTAGGACCCGTTAGAGGATTTAATAAGCAAAAACAAAGTTCATACTAACAAAAGGGTGTCCTGATAACAGCAGGCAGAGTAATCCAGAATAAGAACAATACAAAACAGGAATCACAGGTACTAGGAACCAAGAACAGCGAGACAAAACACACAGACGCTCAAAACATGAATACACACCAACAGTAACATTGATCCGACAAAAGACAAGGAAAACACAGAGACTAAATACAAGAGGTAACGAGAACTAACAAGGGACAGGTGATTTATTTATTTATTTCAGGTTTATTTAACAGGGACAATGCACACTAATAATACATATAAAAATGTAAAATGTGCCAGAATTAGTCAAAAGGCTATTTTACATCTGCTGTCCCTGGACAGATCGTACAATGTCACACCTAAAAAGATAAAAGGATTATAAGAGTACATACAGGTTTAGCCCAGTACAAGTAAAATTTACTATAAATGTAAAAAAATTAAAAAATGACAAGATCAACATATAAACAAGAACAGATGGTCATTATCAACATCAATACCAACACACACATACACACACAAGCCAAACGTTCAGTGCATCTAACAGACAACCTCATAGGCATAGCACAAGTGGCACAAACAGGCAGGATAGGAAAGACAAGATGGCAGCAAGATTTAGTGTCTATATGTAATGTCGACAGTCCTGATTACCTGTTAGCCACTTCTTTAAGTTAAATTTAAAAGAAACTTTCTAATGTGAGTTGGAATGATGTTCCATTCACGAGCAGCCCTGACTGAAAAAAGCTGTTTGACCGAATGCACTTTTCCTCAACGGGACAATGCAGTCACCTCTTGCTGCACTCCTTGTAGATCTGTAAGTGTTTGGTACTATGTTTACAAACTGGCTCAATACATGAGGAGCCAGTCCATGTAGAATTTTGTACATAAGACAGAGATCTGTATATCTTATCAAATTTTCGAAACTTAAAAAGTTGTATTTTTTTTTTATACAGGGAGAGTAGTGGTTTGAGAGAAGTGTTGCTTGCTTGTGACCAGGTTGTCAAACAGTAGGTGATATGGGATAAAATCATTGAGTGCATAAACATCATTGCAGCCCTTGTTGACATGCAATTGCGGACATGTCTAAAGTTTGCCAGGTTGAACTTAATGTGATTACAAACCTTCTTAATATGTGATTTAAAATTAAGATTGTTATCAATGCATACTCCAAGGTATTTAAAATCTGAGACGACTTGTAGTCTCTCCCCTGCTACGACTACATCCGGTTCTTCACAGCAACTTTTAGATTTACTAAAAAACATACATACAGTTTTAGATACATTCAGTTGAAGGCAATTGTGATTTAGCCATTCTGTTATCTTTTGCATTGAGTTTGTTAGCAGATCAGCAGCTTGAGCTGCATTGTCAGCATGTACAAAGATTACTGTGTCATCTGCATACATTTTGGTGTTCGCATTAAGACAAACATTTGGAAGATCATTTACATACAAGGAAAATAAAAGTGGACCCAAGATTGAGCCCTGCGGGACACCTGCAGACATGGAAAATGGAAATAGCATCTGATTGATGATTCCTAACTCTAACAAACTGAGTCTGATGTGTTAAGTAAGATTCTACCCATTTAATGGTGCCTGCGGAGAAATTAAACGTTTGTAATTTAGATAGAAGAACTTCATGATTAATGGTATCAAATGCTTTTTTTTTAATCTAGAAAAACAGCACCAACAACCCCTCCTCGATCCAACAGTGACTTGACTTTTTCAACGAAATAGCAATTGGCTGTTTCTGTTGAATGATTAATACGGAAGCCGAATTGATTTGGATGTAAAGGATTGGAACTGGTATTTAAATTTTTTCATTTGTTCTGAGACAAGTTTTTCGGCCACCTTGGAAAACACTGGCAGCATACTAATGGGTCTGTAGTTGCAGATGGACAAGCGATCGCCTCCTTTAAATACAGGAAAGACTGCAGCCAATTTCCACACATTTGGGAACAATCCCTGAGCAAATGAAAGGTTAACAATTTTTGTAATTGGGTAGACTAATGATTCCTTAAGGTCTTTCAACATAATAGTGTTCATACCAATGACATCTTTCGCTCGAGATGGCCTCAGAGATCGAATCACTCTCATAACATCTGCCTCAGTGATATATTCTATATTGAAAGCTGGTTCTGTCTGTCTGACTTGGCAAGGAGTATTCTTATATTCAGAGGAAAAATACTTGATGATATTTTCTTCTGAGTCAATGAAATGATTATTGAGAGCATCAGCTACTTCAGCTGGCTTGTTTCTTAATTTTCCACTAACAACAAGTTCAAGTGATTTGGCATTGTGAACATTATGCCCCATTAGTTTTCTTAACTGGCTCCAAACAATTTTAGTATTACTTCCTGCTTTTTTAATTATGGTCAAAAAGAAGTTGGCTTTGGCCATCCTTATCTTTGACTACCCTATTCCGTAGCATAGCGAAAGTATGTCTATCTCTGCTTGCTCTAGATTTAATGGCAGATTTTAAAGCCATATCCCGTTTTTTCATTAGATTTAAGATTTCTGTGGTTATCCAAGGAATGGTGTTCTTTTTTTTCCTGTTGTTGTCTGCATGTGAAAGCATTAATTGATCTCTTCAGTTGTTGTGTAACTCTTTCACTGTCTTCTTCCAAAGATTTTCCTACAAGTACGTTCTCCCAGTTGATGCTCTGAACAGCACTTATAAACTGATCCTGCATATTTTTCGGAATATTTAAAGATTCCTGTTCTTGGACAAGTGGAGTGAAACGCTTGTTATTTAGCTTCCTGGCTATCAGGATCATATTATGGTCAGGTAGTCCAGTCAGCATATTAAAGGATTTGACAATTCGCTTTGGCCTATTGCTAAATATTAGATCTATTTGGGTTCTTGTAGAATTTATTACTCTGGTAGGCCTATTTATCAACTGTGTAAGTTTGCAATCGTCAGTGATATGTTTTAATGTTTTCCGTTAAACACAAGAAATCCAGGTTGGAGTCTAATAAAAGCTGGTGGATTTGATCACTTTTAGATTTAAAACTTCTTATGTTTAGGTGCCCTCCTAAAATACCCCTGGGCTTTGATTTGGGGTCCCAGATTATTCTTGAGTGATTGACGGTCTGGAATATGTTTAATTTCCTAAACTGGAGTGTTTGTCACCTTTTGTTTTTTGAAAACGGAGAACAATTAGATCTAGAATTTGGTAATTCTGCGATGCAACTGTTGGACGTAGTCTCTGCTGGAATCCCCACCGTGGCACATCGCTGGTCTCGCCGCCGGTCTGCCGGTGCAATGGCGGCTCCCCTCAGGTGCGTCCCCGGCGAATCAATCGGCTCCCCCGTGAGACAGGCCTCAGGAACTCGGACAGACAAGCCAAACCCAGTGTTGCGTTTCACGGACGCGGGCCAGGACATGGATGAATATCTCCAGATAGTAGTAAGCAGATTGTGATCACCAAAGCATTGCTTTGTTGTATCTTGGTTAAAGGCTTATGTTTCTTTGTAGGATGGTACAGTTGTGGACACATGAACGTTATTGCCAACGCGTGTTTCCCATAGCCGAAGTTTGCTGTGGCTTGGGTTGTTTGTTTAATTTTTGTCCTCTCTGTATGGAGAACATTTTCAACTGGTTTCGCTGATATATTAATATCAGTGGGTTTTAGTACATTTAAAATCAATCCATAAAATAAAAGCGCTACTGTCGCATCTGTCCTGCCAGTACCTGACACACATGCCGCCATACAACAGGTGAAACACATAAGACAATCACAAGGGCGGGAAAACTAAAGACAGGAAGTAAAACCAGACAAGACAAGGCAGAAAACCAGAGACTTCAAAATAAAACAGGAAACAGAACATATACAGAAACTTACAAGCATGACAGGAACTTCTTTTGGTGGAACATGTGTACGTTCAAAAGTTGTTTTAGTCCTGCAACAGAAAACTCAGATTGGTTTAGACTTCCAACTTAAACTCAGTTTAGAATTCCAACACACAGAAAGCGGAAGGTGACGGACATCCAACATGGACATTTCCAGCAGACCAAGAGCAATCCCGGAAGTGGAACGTCGTGGCTATAGACTATAGACACACACACACACACACACACACACACACACACACACACACACACACACACACACACACACACACACACACACACACACATCGTAGAAGGCATTGCCTTTCTTTGTATAATCTTGTCTTTTGCTTTCAAATATTTATTCTCCTGTAGATCAACTTTTCTCATGTAATATTATCTCTGCTGAGTCAACACACATGTAGGCACGATTAAATTTTTCCTCCTGCTTTGAGGCTTTTGTTTGAGGAAGTAACCTCTTTAAATGCACCTGTTCACATCAATGATCAATTGAATTAATTTTATGTAATTCATAAACCCCTGGACTTTAACAGCTCAAATGTGTTTCAGCAAGATCTCTGCTCATGTTCAAAACTTTCTGCACTAGTTTTCAGAACATTTGTGCGAATCTGCTTTTAAAAAGTGATGGGGATTAAATAAACAATTTCCAAGATGTCCCCAGCGTCCCCAGTGTTAATAACACCTGTTTATACTGAGGCATGCCTGGCATGGCAGTGACACAGTGACACAGAAATACAAATTGTAAAACATTTTATTTTGGAGACAAACTATGATATTGGAAACATTTCCACTAAACATTAATTCTAAGGAGTCTGATTCCACTGCCAAACTCACAGTCAAATCGTTGCAGTGTCTGAAAATGTGATTATGAATCAGAGGATCATTCCATTTGGGTTATATGGGGGTGCTAAATGTCTGGTTTGACCTAGAATTGCTCGGTTGTTCCTAATAAATCATGATATATAGATATATATATATAATGTTTTGGTATAAATATTAGCCATAGACTGTATATACAATTAGAAGTAAGGGTACTCATGTGTCAGAAGTACAGTACCGGTGACTACTGGCCCATTTCAGGCACTGTGTAGTAGGGCTGTCAACGAATATATTCTTTTTTTTATATAACTTTATTTTCATTTTTGTTAGTAGACAACATATATGACAAACATACATATAGAACCTAGCTACATATTGAACAACAATCACATTATCTATGGCAGATGGAGTTATTCAATAGAGAAAGGAAGAAAATAAATAAATAAAATAAAAAGAAAGCTGTAATTATGATGTTACTGACACAGCAAGCAAGAGGAGCAAAAACAATTATAAAAAATACATAGAAAATAAATAAAAATAGTAATAAAAATAAAATAATAAATTAAAATAATGAAAATAACAACTGAGGGGGGTTCGTCTCTAGGGTATCAGCTGGGGACAGATTAAGACAGTGATGGCAGGGTGGGAGTGATCCCAGTGGCATTGATAGAAGAGAAGTAGGAAATGAATGGGTTCCAAATAGTCTTAAATTTGTCCTGCTTCCCATCTCTCAGATATCTTATATTTTCAAGATGGATGCAACTCATTAGGTCACGTATCCAGTTTATATGAGTAGGTGGTTGACTTGACTTCCAATTAAGGAGAATCAATCGCCTGGCTATTAATGTACAGAAGGCGAGTGCACCGTTATGGAGGTTTGACAAATTTGCAGTTTTTGGGGAGAGACCAAAAAGTGCAACAAGTGGGCAAGGGTTAATTACAGAGCCCAGTGCAACTGACATAAAATTAAAAATCAATTTCCAGTAGCCCGTCAAACTTGGACAAAGCCAGAACATGTGGAGCAGAGAAGCTGGAGCCTGCCTGCACCTATCACATGTAGGGTCTATCTCTGGTTTGATCTTTGCTAACCTAACTTTAGTCCAATATATGCGATGAATGAATTTAAATTGGATAAGACTATGACGGCTGCATATGGAGGAGGAATGGATCCTATTTAGAACTTGTCTCCATTCCTCATCAGTAAACCTATAGTCCAGATCGACCTCCCAATTTTGTCTAGCTGTAATAGCAGATGAAGGCGAGAACCCTGCAATACAGTCATAAAGAGCGGATATAGCACCTTTGTTATTGATGTTAACATCAAGGGTGGTGTCGAGCTGTGTTGGGGGAGGAAGATTTGGAAACAGAGGAGAAATCTTTCTTATAAAATCTCTAATCTGAAAGTATCTAAAAAGGTGCGACCTTGGGAGGCTAAACTTTAAGGACAGCTGGGTGAAGGAGGCAAACGTCTTGTCTACATACAAGTCTTTAAATTTTTATTCCCTTTTTGAACCAGAGTTTAAAGACACTATCATTCAACGATGGGGGAAAAGCTGGATTTTTGTCACATGGAGAAGAAAACAGGAAACTCTGGAACCCAAAATGTGATCTGAATTGTCTCCAAATACGTAAAGACTGATTGACTACTGGACTGTAGTTTGGACGTTTAGGAATTGAAGCTAGTGGGGCGTAAAGTAGGGCTGTTAGAGATAATGGTTTGCAGGAGGCTTCTTCTAATTGTACCCACGTGGGAACCCAATCGCTCAGAACGAAATGGCAGTGTGGCCAGTAAAGGAGGTTGCGAATATTGGCAGCCCAGTAATATGACTGAAAATCTGGGAGAGCAAGTCCTCCAGCAGTTTTTGGTAGTTGTAGAATAGATTTCCATATCCTGCAAGGGCATTTATTCCAAATAAAAGAAGAAATTGTTTGGTTGAGGGTTTTAAAGAAAGATTTCGGAACAAAGACGGGAACACACTGAAAGAGATAAAGAAATCTAGGTAGTATATTCATTTTTACAGAGTTAATACGGCCTGTTAAGGATAGAGGGAGAGAAGACCAGCGCAGAAGATCCGACTTAACACGTTCCAGGGCAGGTGTAAAGTTCCTATTAAGTAGTATTTACGTGTGATAACAATTCCGACGTATTTAAATTCATCCAAGGCTACTTTAAAGGGTGCAGCAGAGGGTGGTAGACAGCTTGCATCTATATTGAGAGGGAAGAGCTTGCTCTTACTAATATTTAGCTTGTAGCCAGAGATGTCGCCAAACCCCTCCATGCAGGTGAGAATTCTAGGCAATGATACAACGGGGTTGGAAATAAAAAGGATTATGTCATCCGCATAGAGAGAATTTTTTTGGTTGCGATCTCCCCTGGTAATACCTGAGATCCTACTATCTGAGCGAATGGCTATTGCGAGGGGTTCCATAGCAAGGGCAAAAAGGAGGGGGGAGAGAGGGCACCCCTGTCTCGTACCACGCGACAACTGAAAGTAGGGAGATGAGGTATCGTTAGTACGAACAGATGCGACAGGAGAAGTATAAAGAAGCTTAACCCTTGTATTAAAACAAGGGTTAAAACAGCACCGTAGTACTTTTTTGTACAGCATTTTGGTCAGCTTAAACTGTGTTTAAATGTGCTCTAGAAATAAACTTTACTTACTTACTTTACAAGAGACAGGGTTTAGAGAGCAATTCTCAACAAACCGAAATACATAACCCTTGTGTGTGTCCCGGTGACCCGGAGGACAACACAAGGGTTAATCTAACTAATGAAGACTTCTCCAAAACCGAAACGTCGCAGTGTCAAACAGATATGACCACTCGACACGGTCGAATGCTTTCTCTGTGTCAAGCATAGCCAGGACTTTGTGGGATGTGGGATTGGAAGGAGAGTAAATGATATTAAAAGCACGCCTAATATTAAATAAAGATTTTCTATTCTTTATGAATCCTGTCTGATCATAATGAATAAGCTCAGGCAACACAGGCTCCAACCGACGAGCAAGAACTTTAGCAAGAATTTTAGCATCTACAGGGCAAAGACTTATAGGTCTGTAATTACCACAGTCCAGGGGGTCCTTATTCTTCTTTGTGATCAAAGAAATTGAGGCCTGGCAGGTAGAAAGGGGCAGAAGCCCAATTTTCAGGGTGCATTATCAAGCATTGGTCTCACCAGAACGCTGTGTGCCACTTTAAAAAATTCAACAGAAAAGCTGTCCGGCCCCGGTGATTTGCCGCTTTGCATGGACTGAGTGGCCTTCAATACCTCTTCACAGGAGAGAGGCTGATCAAGTTGCGTCTTGCAGTCATTGCTAATAGTGGGGATCTGTAATTTATTGAAGAAAAATTGTAATGATTCTGTATTTGCACTCGATTCTGTTTGGTAGAGGGCAGCGTAGTAGTTAAGAAAGCACTTGTTTATATCGGTTGGGTTGGTGAGGATATCGCCATTTATCTAGCAATATGTGAGGTATGAGAGATAATTTGGCCACGGATGTATGCTTTGAGAGTTTCCCAAATTGTACACGGTGACATACCCAGCCCGGTCTCACGGCAGGTCGTGTAACTGTCACGTTATTTTTAATCTATTGATACGTGTTCACAGGCACGTTTTTCGCGTTTTTTACGTGGTGGCCAGCACGAAAATGTGAAGTAATGTATTTCAATGGGAAGCATATTTTGTGGCCACAGCACAAAAATGGTAGGGAGTAGTATAAAGAGCCGAAAATCCGCACAGGGAGTTTGGTCAGGGTGGTGGATGGGTCAAACAACACAGGACTTTCACCCGGGTGAGCGGAGTTCGCGTCCTGTGTGTGGCATTTTGTTTCCCATAGTCTTCCTAATCACAACCGTCCTGTTATTGTCGCGCGTCCCCCGAGGCCGTCTCCCGGCGTGTGAGGCACCCTTTCCCAGTAGGGTTTTTCCTAAACCCAACCTCCGCCATCCCGTTATTGTCGTGCGTCCCCCGCGGCCGTCTCGCTTGAATCTCCATGGCCTACAGCCAGTTGGTTTCTCATGAAAATGCAGGCCCATTAACAGTGGTGCATGATCAGAGATTGCTTTTGCTTTTGCAAGAATGCTTTTATATGAACTGGACTCAATGTTAGATACAATTTTCCGGTCAACAAAAGAGTGGTGTACAGGGGGAAAAAAAATTAGTACTAACGTGAGGTAGGGTGTAAAAATCTCCACGCATCAGCAATGCCGTAACTGTCGAGGAAAGATTGGATGGCTCTAGCAGTGAGAGAGATGGCGGCTGATCTGGGGGAAGAATGGTCCAGAGAGGGAATCAGCACGGAATTAAAATTACCCCCCATGATAAGTAAGTGGCAGTTAAGATCAGGTAGGAGTGATATCAATTTAGCTATAAATTGGTGGTCATCCCAATTTGGAGCATATACATTATAGAGTATAACTTTAGAAGAGTACAGAAGGCCAGACACAATCACAAATCTCCCAAGTGGATCCTCGATTATGGTAGAGGGGCTAAATTGTACATTATTTCGGATAAGGATGGCAACACCTCTGGCTTTATTCTCAAACTTCAAGTGAAAAAGCTGTGAGATCAAGGGCCTTTTAAGACAGCGATGATGAGTTGTTAAGGTGTGTTTCTTGTAGATATAATATGTCCACATTAAAGTTCTGGATATGGTTAAATATCTTATTACGTTTAATTGGGGAATTAAGGCCTTTCACATTCCAGTTTAAGAAATTCACAACTCCTCCCCTGGCCAAAGTCGTCTTGTTCACTTGGTTGTCTGCCATATGGAGGGTGTGTGGGAATATGGACAATATATCTGATATCTAACTGACAGGTCTAGAGACGAGAGGAAAATAACAACACAGAGGGAAAAAGTAATCATAGAAAAATATTGCCACAGATGAGGAAGAACATTTGAAAAAAATTAAAAAGCATGCCCGCGAACAGGGAACATGGGGCATTCAGAACAAACCCGAACACTAAAAGGGGGAAACCCATGATAGTGCAGTTACCCATTTCCAACAGGATTTTTTACTCAAGGATAATCTAGCCTTGAGAGCACTGTGAACATATATGAGATTTTCAGAAGCACTGTATGTGGAGCCTCCATTATATCAAATATCAAGCAGCAAAATTGTAGTCTAGTGAGATGCCAAAACAATCTGCCTATGTCTCAATCTGTCTATGTGGTAGAGAGGATGTCTCGGAATGTATAAAGGTCTGAGAAAACAGACAACAGACCCTTTTTTTAATTGAATGTATTAATAATGAATTTAATTAGAAAAAAGCAAGGGGGAGGGGGGAAAAGCCCCGGAGACCACTACATCCATTAAAAAGTATGCCTGAATTAAAAAAAAGATAATAATAAAAAAAAAAAGGTTAAGAAAAAGTTGCTGACCAGAAGCGGGCCTATTTTACAGAACACCCAAAGGTAATTTTTCATGTGATAAAGGGGTGTCCGAGAAAGCAGTCAGATGATCATTTTAATACAATTTCCAAACCTAACAAGTGGGTCTTGATGAGTACCATAAATTAGACATTGTAAGACCCTCAAATAAATTTCTCGTCTATCCGCTCATATAATTAAATAGGAAGATAGTGAGCCACCACGTTTCAACACTTTACCAGATTGCACCGAAGTGGCAGTCCAAAGAAAGTGTCCGCTGTTTCCATCAACTGGGCAGGAAGAGCTGGTTGCCTTACCGGGAAGTTAGCGTCGGCTGTATGTTGTCGGTGAAAAAGGTTGTAGCGGTAGAAGGCTTGTCAAACTCGTGTTCTTTGTCCTGGAACCGAACCACCAGCTTACAGGGATACATATGACGGAATATAATGCCTGCGTTGTAGAGCTGAGCTTTCATTTCCTTAAATTTCCCACGGCGCCGGGCGAGTTCAGCCGAGAGATCGGGGAAGATCCGGATGGAGGAACCTTGGAAGTTCATAATGTCCCGCTCGGTACGAGAAAGTCTAAGTATCTCCTCCTTCATTCGGTAGTGGTGGAAGCAGACTATCATTGCCCGAGGGGGATGTCTGGGACCGGGCTTTGGGTTGAGGGAGCGATGCGCACGTTACCAGAGGGCAATTACCGGAGTGCGAGACACTTTTCCTTCTCCAAACAAAGTGGTGAAAAAGGATGACATAAAATCAGAGGGTCTTCCCTGTTCCACACCCTCGGGGATGCCTGTAACCTGGAGGTTCACTCTCCGTGCGCGGTTTTCGAGGTCGTCAGTCTTCTCCCGGAGGAGTTAATTTTCTGTGGCTAAAGCAGCGCACCGCTTCACAACATTTTGGAGGCTGCAGGTCAAGTCGGTAAGGGCTGACTCCATAGCCACTATTCTGGTTCGTGGTCCTCGATAGTGCCCACCTGAGCAGAATGTGACTTACGAAGTTCTGAAAGAAACTCAGTCCTCAATTCGGAAATTTCCTTCCTAATCAGTCGTAGTTAGCAACTTCTCGATCAAGGCGGTGAGCTCAGTCCCCGTGGACGGACCCGGGGTTTCAGTGGCCGTAGCTAGCTTACCGTTGGGGTCGCTAGCGTTAGCTTCAGTTGTCTGCTCTGAGTCGGATTTAGGTCACTTTCGTGGCATTTTGTACATGCAGAAGTAGTCGATTATCAATAGGAGACAATAAGAATTGAATAGTAAACGGTAGGCTTCGCTAAAAATATATTTAAAAAGTCGAGTTCACAGAGCGGCTCCCACATGCGTCTCACCACTCGCAGAGCATACCGGAAGTCCCTTAATGAATATATTCTAAATTCAAATATACAGTATATTCGAATAGTAAAAAGAAACAGAAATTTTAATATTAAAATATGTATATTAGAATGTAATGAGAGAGGGGTGAAAAACGGCACGACTGCAACCCGACAATTTTTTAGGTTGACAGTTCATTTATGACCTTGGAAATAATCATTTTAGGAAAGGGCCACATGGAGTTGAACCTGTGGCCGCTGCGACAAGGACTGAGCCTTCGTACATTGGGGCGCATGCTCTACCAGGTGAGCTATCCAGGTGCCCCAGATAGGTAGGTTGTACCTATTTGAATATTGTATTTCCAAGTTATGCCATTCTATATGCTCACTACATTTCAGATCAAAATACATTACAGTAACATCATAGCCTAGATTAAAGTACCTAGTTAACTAACTAGCTCAAATTAGCTCCACCCAGATCAATGCTACTTACACATGCATGAATGCATTCGTTATAATAAAACAATATTGACATATATACCAGTAATACTCTAAATGAAACCATTCTGCATAACGAGTACTTTCTTTTTTTCATAATTTGTAATCAAAGTAAAGTTTGTAAATTTTCAATTAATGACTTATTTATATTTATATACTTATGCATATATTTACTTTATATATTAAACTTATAGTATATATATTATTCCTACCTAGTTTTACTAAAGTCACATTCATCTATCAATCAGGAGAAACGGAGTAGTTGTATCTGCCAACATTGCTCATTCAGTTTAGTTTAGTTTAATAGCAAATTGTTAAAAAAAAGAACAATACGGCTTGTTCCAAAGTAAAAACATTGTGCAGATGAGGTTAGAAGCCAAGAGAAGGCTTATAAAGATACCAGCCCTTAAGTAGCCTAACACTAGTAACACAGCAGTGACAATCCCTCATTATAAACTCAATTTACAAACTGGTATATCATCTCAAACACAGGCCACTATTGCACAACGTGTGCAGACACATGCAGGTGTGTCAAACTTGAAAATGAGAATTGTTTAGTTTGTTATTAGTCTAATATCTTTGACTGTATTATTGCATGTATTATAAAAAGCATCGGATAAAAGTGGCAAAAACGTGGGGGGAAGCGCGGATTCGGCCTTAACTTTGACACATTTCCCTTACAGCTACAGCAGATGGCGCCATCGGACAAAGAGGCGTTCGGGGGGGAAGAGAGAGAGAGAGAGAGAGAGAGAGAGAGAGAGAGAGAGAGAGAGAGAAGAGAGGAGAGAGAGAGAGAGAGAGAGAGAGAGAGAGAGAGAGAGAGAGAGAGACTGAAGGAACGAGGAGAGAAGGGAGATTCTGTTCTCCACACTAACTAACGCACTTTACCATCTTGGCTCTCCAACTATGTACCTGCAACCTGCCCTTGCAGTCCTCCCCCTCCTCTCCCTCCCCCTGTCCTCCCCGGCGGTTGGACAGTGGTAGCGCGGACTGAGCAGCTGGAGTGCGCAGGGCAGGCCGGCCGGCATGCACCTGGAGAGCAACCGCCCCGCCAAGCCGTCCAAAGGGATCCGCCGGAGACACAGCGTGCACACGGACGCTCTAACAGCAGCGGGGATATAGCAGCAGAACACCGGGCGGATATCGGAGCTGCAGCATGGGCGGGGAAGAGACAGAGGCACAGCCAAAATGAAAGCCATGTAATACCACGGACATAAGAAAAGGGGTGGGGGGAACCCAGCGTTTGGATCAGAGTTGTCACGGGTGTATTTTTCTATGGGGCTTGGTTTGGTATCTTGTTCTCTGAAATTCACCAAACACAGTACTTTTGCTCTGCCATCTCCACTGTGTAGTTTAAAATGATGGAGAGAGGCGCACATCAGCCGCAGCAGTCCAAAAGCGCACAGAGTCCGCCAGAGGACATCTCCAAAATCAGTGACGAGGAGCTGCTGAAGTGGGGCAAAGAGGAGCTGGTGCGGCGGCTGCGGAGGGCAGAGGCGGGGAACAGGAGCGCCATCGTGGAGCACGGCAATCTGATGCGGGAGGTGAACCGGAGACTCCAGCAGCACCTGAACGAGATACGAAGCTTAAAGGTGAGATGGGTGGGGGGCCCCGGGGAGGTGGTTCCCGGCCGGTTTCAGTACAGGTGTGTAATGGGCATGCCGACACGGATCTGTACAGGATCAGTAAGAGAGGACGCAGTCTGAAATATATGGCCACATTTACAGATTGTCTGTTAATCCTTGTGTTGTCTTCCTTTCAACCTTGAAAAAAACCACTTTTTTTAACGTTTTTGACGCCTTTTTTTACAGTTTGTTTTTGCTTTTTCTTCTTTGATTTTTCTTCTACACTTTTTCAGCGCTTATTTCTACGTCCCATATTTTCTGATATAAAACAAAAATTTAAAATGGGTCAATGTGACCCGAAGTCAACACAAGGGTTTTAAGGGCAAAATGGTCATTAAATAATAAAGGTTATACTGAAACCATTAAACCTGTTGCATATGGGATAGACAGAATGCCATATATACCTATATTGGTCCAAAAATAGTAGGACTGCCCCCTCTCTGTCGATTAGTTGACTAATTGGTCGTTTCGGAGATTTCTTTAGTCGATTAGTCATTTTTTAAATGCTTTTTCATGCTAAATGACGTATTCCCAAGAAACATATGAGCACCCCGCTAGTAAACACAAGATTTAAAGATGTTTGTTTACATGATTCTTTGTGGAGAAACTCAGTTTTACAGATCTGTCGATTAAATCAACTTATCGATTAGTCGACAAAATCATACGTGTTAGTCGACTAAGAATTTCTTAAATGGAGGACAGCCCTAAAAATAGGGAAATGTTTGCTGGTGTAGCCATCAGTTAGACAGGAGTGGACAAAACATTGATTGTGTTAAAAATATTCCTAGTTCTGAGGCATCCTCAAGAAAACAGAGCTACAACTAATGATATTTTCATTTAGAGCGGAAATCATTAGTCATTGATCAAGATGATTGATAGAAATGTATCGGCAACTGTTGGCATTTTTTTTTAAAGCAAAAATGGCATGGCTTGTTTTGTCAATTGTCCAAAACAAATTGGCCAAAGGAAAGCAGCAAATCCTTAACATTTGAGAAGCTGGAACTAGAGAGGGTTTGGCATTATCAAAATAGTTGCAGATTCATTTTCTGTTGATCGACTTATCGTTTCAGTTCTACAAGAAACACCTCACATACACAGAACTGCATGATGGGAACACTCTTCTCATTGAATGATCACTCTCAGCGGGGATGTGCATGTAATCCCTCACCGTGCTGCTTTGTGTGTCTGTGTGTGCCTGCCTGCGTGTGTGTGTCTGTGTGTGTGTGTGCCTATGTAAACCAGGACGTGAACCAGAAACTGCAGGAGGACAACCAGGAGCTGCGGGACCTGTGCTGCTTCCTGGATGACGACCGGCAGAAGGGGAAGCGTGTGTCGCGGGAGTGGCAGCGTCTGGGCCGCTACAGCGCGGGCCTGATGAGGAAGGAGGTGGCTATCTACCTGCAGAAGCTGAAGGAGCTGGAGCAACGGCAGCTGGACGTCATGCGGGAAAACCTGGAGCTCAAGGAGGTGTGCCTCATGCTGGAGGAGGAGAGGGCCGCGGCCGTGGCTGGAGGAGGGGGAGTGGGACGCGGTGGAGGTGTGGGCGGGCATGGAGGCCCCGGCCGTAGGAGCTCCATTGACAGTCAAAGCAGCTTGTCCCAGCTAGGTGGAAGTGTCCCAGCACCTGGCCTGCTGCGGGACGTCGGCGATGGGAGCAGCACCTCCAGCGCGGGGAGTACTGATAGCCCAGACAACCCCCACCTCAAACCCCCTCTCGTGGGCTCCAACGCCAGCCCTGGATCCAGAGGTGTCTCCTCTGAGCACGCCCAGAAACCTGCCGATGTGTGCCAATCAACAGGCAGGAGGCACAGCTCCACCCCAGAGTACCACACTTTCCCCCAGTCCTGCCGCCCCCGCGGGGGGTCCCTCACCAACGTGGAACCCCGTGGCCTTCGGGGACACAGCCCGGAGAAACACAGCAAGTCGCCCACCAGGCTGCCATGTGACTACCACCCTAAACCCTGCAGCTCTGACCTAGTAGCCCACAAACAGCTATTGATGTCCGGGCAGGCGTCAGCAGGCTGTGGGAAGGGCACTGCCAAGTCCAGCCCAGAGCTGAGTCAGAGACACCGGTCGGTTACCGTGGGGCAGGGGTCAGGCTGTGGGAGTCCTGAGGCCAAGCTGGCAGGCATGGGAACGCCTGAGCACCTGAGGAAAGGCCGGGTGATTGTGGGTAGTCCAGAGTCTATACGGCACCACCATCACTATCAGCACAGCACCGGGCTGGAGCACGGCAAAGGGACCTATAGCAGTGGCTCCCCCGGCAGGGACGGGGTGCAGAGGAGGGCAGCGGGAGAGGAGCTGGCTCCCCACCATCAGAGTCTGTACAACGGTAGGCAGAGGGTAACTCTTATCTTATATTTCCATTGATAAGTCATTCATTACCCATAAAGAACAACATTACATGTACAGAAAGTTATACCAGAAATGAAATGATCTGGGCTGACTGAGTCAGTGTCTTCTGGCTTTGAAATGATGGATGTAAGGCTTATTATTACACTGTTCATACACATTATTACAGTTATACTCCTCTAGCTTCTAACAAACTACATCAACAGAGACCCACAACCTAGTGTTCAACTCCTGGTCAAATTTGAGACATGAACCCAATCTGAGACACTTAATACTTTTGTTATTTCTTCTTCAAAGATACAGTTACAAGCTTGTGCTTTAAAACGAATGGCTTCTTCATTTAGTGCACTTGTTGTTTGCTAAGTTCACACACATGAAATGTCCACCCAGACTCTAACTGTGTGTTCACATAATCGCTGCCTTTAGTTCAGACTGTCAGTGTTGAGCCACAGTGGGACTGTAGATGACCTTGGTTTAAAGGGGAAATTTATATTTTTCAACTTGCACCCTATTTTCCCATGTTTTTGTGTCTAAGTGACTAATGTGATCAACATTTTTTGAGATTGGTCCAGTATTGAGCGAGAGCCCTGCAGCTGACAGCCGCGAACCAGGCTGCAATGTAATCTATGGGACAATAGGGATCATCAATGTACGTCCACTAAAAGAGCTGGTTTTGCCACTGACAGACTCAGATTGTTATTAGAAGTGTCTGACTACATTATGGAAAGATGGATAAGTTGCCGTTATTCTGCCATGCTTTTGTTTGTAACTTATTGATGCCAGGTCAACACAGTAACTTTAGCTAATAGCATTAGCTTACCTCAGCTCTGTCTGCAGCTCTCCACTCTTGGAGCATCATTTTTATGTAGGAAAATGTGCTTTGGTGTAGGATTTATTCTCCTCTTTGGCTGGCCGTAGTCATTCCAATACCAGTTCAAAATGGTCACTACAGTCCTGGCGCAGTTTATGGACCATAATCTTAGTAGTCTATTTGTAGCTATATGCTAGCACAACTAGCCACAACTTCAGCCTGTCCGTATCCAAAGGTAACGTCTATGAAAGCTGTGTAATGTGTAGCTTGACATTTTGTTGGCAAAATTCTAAAATGCTTAATTGAAAATCTTTAGACAACACAAAACTACGCTTTCTGTATAGACCGAATCACCCTGACGTCACGCTAACACAAAAATCCCTTCCAGATGGACAAATAGCCATGATTTAAATAGCAGAGATATGTGAGATTGGCAAACCTTTCATTTTCAGCCGTAACTGTAACGTTTAAAGATATATATAGTTAAACACGGTGGTCCGACCTATGTGGTGTTTCTGCTTATTTTCTGTACTGTGTTGCTTTGCTAGCGTCTTTGATACACCAAATATAGCATTATGAACAGCGCCGGTTGGACTGACTGCTAGTTTGGGTGGTGTAATTTTCTTTAGTCTGTGGCACAACAGGTAAATTAGCTCTCCAACCTAATGTTATTGAAAGTGTTGAGATATGAAAGCATCAAACATGCATTTTAGATGAAGGGCATGAGAGTACAACAAACTCTCTCAATTGTGTTCCACAAGTCAAGACGTAGATTTACGGTGCATAATTGCCCCGTAGCCAAAGTGTTACATTGCTCCTCAGATGTCTGCAGGGTAAATCCAGACAGCTAGCTAGACTGTCTAATCTGAGTTTTCTGTTGCACGACTTAAACAACTTTTGAATGTACACGTTCCACCAAAAGAAATTCCTTCTTATATATTTTGCAGTGGCACCGTTGCTCCATATGACGCTTTGCGCCGCCCAAGACGATTATGATTGGTTTAAAGAAATGCCAATAAACCAGAGTACGTTTTTCTCCCATCCCGGAATGCTGTGATGACTCGCCAGACCCTCCTTTACAACAACTGTGTGTCGGTCACCATTTCAGGTTTACTGGACTACCAAACGCCGCTGCCCTGACAGAGCTCTAGGGCCTGCAGCGCGCTGTTCTCCTTCCCTTCTTCCTGCTAAATGGCTGGTGTGTGAGTGAGAGTGCGGTCAGCGAGCTTGTTACGCCTGCAATCTCTTACCACAGGTTCCAGTTAATCTTATAGTGGATATGTGTGTTGAGTTATTTAAACAAACGATCGGGGAAATAAATGCCTCTTGTCTGTGAGTGTGCTGGATGGAGCTATCGATGAGCGCTAGCTTGCCTCCTCCTAACGAGAACTCTGAAATTCACAAAAATGCCTTAAATTGAAATCGGACGAAAGTGTTAGCTAAGCTTTGTAAGACCTTAGGGTAGCTGTGATATACATGCCGTGACGAAATTCAAAGTGTAAATATACTATAGTTATGCCGAAAGTGTAGCTAGCTAGCCACAATCTTTACCCATAGGATTGAAGGGACGCTAGCAGCTAACGAAACCCCTCACATTCACAAAAATGCATTAAATTGAAATCAGACACAAGTGTTAGCTTTGTAAGACCTTAGGGTAGCTGTAATATAAGTGGCGTGACGAAATTCAAACTGTAAATATTAGGGCTGTCAGCGTTAACGCGTTAATCGCGATGTGATTAAGGGCTGACGCAATGCCATTCATTTTTTTTAATCGCATGTTATTATGTTATTTTACACTTCACTCGGCTTTGCGTCGTGCCTAACAGGCTACTATTTTGACCCTTTGCAGCACCGTTACTTATCATCAAGCTGCCACCTCCTCGTAACACATCTTGCTGCTGCAGGCTTCTTATATGCTGTCTATGTGCAGGCTGCAGGCATGATGGAGAAAGACCGCAGCAATGAAATCCTGAATGGCGCTTTTTATTTTCCAAAACTCCCGGACGGCTCGTAGACAAGTCGAAAGCCATATGCACATTGTATAAAGCAGAATTAAAATATCACCAAAGCACGTCAAGCTTGAGCTACCACCTACGGTTGCTGTGGCCCGCCGTACAGGTTAGTTTGACCAGCGGGCAGCAGCGGTGGCCGGAGCGAGCAGCAGCGGTGGCCGGAGCGAGCAGCAGCGGTGGCCGGAGCGAGCAGCAGCTGCGGCGGCCGGAGCTAGCGGGGGAACATCCTCAGCGGTGAAACGCGAACGGAGGCTGGAGTATAACCTAGCTAGGTGGAAAGCTAATGCTAGCCGGCCACCTTTTCCATCAATCCTGCTTGCAAGTGTCCGCTCATTAGACAAAAACTGGACTACATCCAACTTCAACGAAACTCCCAACGAGAGTTCAGAGACTGCTGTGTTTTTGTTGTTGTGGAAACAACAGTGTACCGGACTATCCAGCCTGTTTCTCTGTTGCCGGGTAAGAGTGGAGATGGGCTGTGTTAACACGGACTTGTGAAGAAATGAGCTGCTCATTAACCGGTGATCACTGGACGTCAGTGAGTAATCAACATTATTTAGGAGTTACTAAACACTATATTGACTCTGGTAAGGATAGGGATTTTTAGTTTTTTAGTTAGGTACTTGGAGGAATTGTGCAATAATGACAGATTCATACATTTTTCTTTTGTTTACAATAAATAAATAATTACAAATCTTAAAATCAAGTTCATAAAGTAACTTTCTTTGCATTCATTTGATTCCCAATCCAAATACACTGGTAAAAATTGCTTTCGATTGTTAATATGTACTTAAAAACAGTTCTGAAATGCAAAATAATAGAATTTTAATCATGTGATAAAATATGCGATTAATCGCGATTAAAAAAATGTAATCGTTTGACAGCCCTAGTAAATATACTATAGTTATGCCGGCAGCCGGTGGCTCTGCGGAGCCCCGAGCCCCGGTAGTCCAGTAACCCAGAAACTGTGACTTTGTCCTGGGTATAGAGCCCAGCAGGCTGCTGCTTTCTTGTCAGACTGTGTGGAGCTCCTGAAAGTCTGACACGTCTTACCAAATTTGCAATTAGCCATCAATTTTCATAAAACGGCCCATATTTGAGCTTTATGTAGTTGATTTCTCGCATAAAAAAGTCTCAGAAGTGAATTTAATAACGAAATAGCAGACAAACGATGTATAACGTTGCAGTGTCTGAAATATGAGACCTGCTGTCTCGTCTCCAATGTATGTGTATGTGGTTCGCTCACCAATCAGCACGCAGCTCATCTAAATATTCATGAGCATACCATATTTGGAAGAAAAGCTCTTGTTCCAAATAGAGCCATATTCACAGGGTAGTTAAGGGCCCACAGAATAGCACTTGGGCAATTTTCAGCCCAACCAATGTTACATACCCTATTAGGAGACCTTAAGGAACAGTGTGAAATACCCTATATAATCATTCTATCACCCCTTTAATGTATGGGAGGAAACACACGGTCAAGGTCAAGTCCACCCACACAAAGTCTCAAGAGCTCAAGCTTAGACCCAGTTTAGGAGCCAGACTTACAATCACACACATACACACATGAACACACACACAGGGCTCATGTGGATTCACTGGCTGTGGCAGTAGTGGTAAGAGAGCGAGGGAGTGTACTCATCTGTGTGTGTGTTTGTAAGCAGGGTACCGTGGGTGATGCAACTCTCCAGGGTGTATGTGTTACATAGGTACGCTTGAGGTGTTTAGGACCAAGATGCACACACATACACACACTTACACACCTTTGAGAAACTGAAGTGAAAGCAGAGAGAGACAGTCTTTAAAAACACATGAGACAGACAGTTTTAGCATGTGTGTACACATGCATATAGAAAGAAAGGCAGACACACACACACACACACACACACACACACACACACACACACACACGTAGAGTATGTGTTTGTGCATGTGAGTTGTCAACTCGTAATTAGCTCACATTTGACAGTTGCGTAACTCTTCTGACATGTTCACATAAATTTTTCCCACATTCACATTATAAAAGGGCGTTTTTTGACAACAGAGGACAACATGAAATACATTTTTGTCTGATAAGCCTGACTTAGTTTTACTGCCATTAAATATTCCAAAGCACTCCCTTGTGATGACTGTGGTTTAGCTTTTTCTCTCTGTTTATACGTTTCTGAGTACTTACTTTGAGTGTGACGAGTGTGATTATTAATGTGTTGTGCCCAGGGACGCAGTGGAGGGTAAAACTGCCTCAACTCACTTTATCCATCTTTTGAACTGTGGAAAAGAATTTATTTTTGGAATGTTTTAATCACAAATTTGTGTGCTTTAAAGGCTGTTTGTATATAAGGTGTTTGGGAAGAGCTCTATGAGAAGGTGTATTTCTTTGTTCATGCATTTGTGACCATTGGTTGTTCATGTGAAATGCTTTTTGCACTATGCAGTGCTTAGAGGAACTATTTCACTTCAGAGCCCCATACCCCTAAAGCCCTGCATCAGGGAAATTCAGTGTGCACTAATACCATAGAAAAAAATGTAAAAAATAATGGAAGGACCCTCCAGGTCTGAAAAGTGAAGTGAATGCGGAAGTGCCTTAAACCTGCATTTTATCTTATTTCCAGCAGGGGTGACTCCACTGGTTGCAAAAAAAAGTCTGTTTCTGTAGAAGTCTATGGGAAAATGACTCTACATCTCACTTATTACCTCAATAAACATTTTATAGTCTCTCAAGTCTTCAATACAGCATGATTTTCATTTGGTAAATTATGGTCCCATTTATTTTAAAATAGACGATAAAGCAGCGGATGATTTAGAGCGTGGCTACACGCCGACCTGTCAACCAGGACAGAGGCTTAGCATTGCTAAGTTATTAATGCTAACCATGGCACTGTGGACATTAAAATAGCTGTGCACTTGTTTTTGGGTGCTGTTCATGTTTTCGTCTTAAACTTTGACCATCTCACTGTGTATTTTCAAACATTTTGGTTGCCTAAAAATGTCTTGTTCAGTGTTCGCTAGCACCTTGCAAACCAAACTAGCTAGCGCTAGTGTTAGCTGGTAACTTAAGGGAATCTTTGCAGATTTTGTGCCGTAGGCCTACTGCCGTACATGCAGCTGAATGGCGCCAGTACCCGGAGGTCCATGTTTACCCGCCAGTAAAACTCTATCAGATGACTCGCTTCAGCTGGTTGAAAATCGTTTCCTATAGCACCTTTCTACCTTAGCAGACAAAGCGCCTTTGCCTCTCATTCAAGGACATGGGGATAGGAGGAGCCAGGGATTGAACCATCAACCTTTTGGTCAAAGGTCCCATGGCATGAAAATGTCATTTTATCAGGTTTTTTAACATTAATATGAGTTCCCCCAGTCTGCCTATGGTCCCCCAGTGGCTAGAAATGGCAATAGGTGTAAACCGAGCCCTGGGTATCCTGCTCTGCCTTTGAGAAAAAGAAAGCTCAGATGGGCCAATCTGGAATCTGCTCCTTATGAGGTTACCTCCCTTTTCTCTGCTTTGCCCGCCCAGAGAATTTGGCCAGCCCATGAGAGAGAGAGAGACATCATGGCTTGCAAACAAGCAAAGTGGCAGTTGGTCAAGGCCACACCCCCACCCTCCACCTTGCCCCCCTCTCTCCTCCTCAATAGCATTTAAAGCTACAGACACAGAAATGGCACATCCTAAGGAAAGTTCATTGTGGGACTGGCTCTAGTGGCTGTAATTCTGCACCAAGGCTAAATTTCGGGAAAGAGACTTCAGATACAGTATTAGGGGACCACTAAGGCCTATATAAAAGAGACTTCAGATACAGTATTAGGGGACCACTAAGGCCTATATAAAAGCATCCAACAAGCACTCGCAAAGTTATGGCAACCAAATAAACAACAGGGCGAGTACTACTTCACTCAATAAGTGATAAACAGCGACGAAAGCCACGACATGAAATCCGCACTCACGCCTGTGAAATATGACAGCTACAGTTTATTAGAAAATAGCATTGTGGAGACTGAAGTTAATGAATTTACTGTTTATCAGACCCCAGATGAGACCAGAAGCTAACATTAGCCACGCTGCTGCGATGGTCCCTCTGCCTTTGACTCGCCGCTACAGGAGACTGTGTGTATTCCTCCGACACGCTGTATTAACGTTACTGATTTAAAACCGTTTTCCAGGTTAGTGGGGGTGCATACCGCTCAAAACCAACATGAAAAATGTAGCTAGTAATGTTCACTCAGCGTTTTGTTTTGTTGTTAATCTGTGTGTAAAATGAGCGGTGACGTTAAATCACCCTACAGTACCGTCTATTTTCTGGATGGTTTCAAGGTAACGGTCGGTAGCTAACATTAGCAGATAAGCCCGTACTCTGACGTCCAACACTCAATCCACAATCCAAAACTCTTTGCACTCTTTCTAACACTCTAGGATCCACGCTGGAGGTTATAGTTGAGCCGTCTTTATATTTCCCGCTGCACCACAGGCTGGAATGGCAGGCATATCTGATGCTGTTTGCTGAAACGCAAACGTGTCCGTGTTGTTCTATGGTGTCCAGCAGCAGTAATGATTTCTATAGTGCTGAGTGGAAGTGATCTCTATTACAGCTGAGGCCATGGGAAATAGCTTTGTACCTTGTGTGGACGCGGGATCCCTGACTCAGCTGTTACCAGGAAACAATAGTGGCTGGATGTACTGTACCATAAACTGAGATTATGCATATATCTTAATACCATTTGCAGCATACTATATGCTTTTTAGTAGATGTGAAACATTTGTATATCCCCAGCTCTCTTCAGTTTTTCTGCCTTATAGCACATGGGATTCTTGGAAGAAAATACTGTGTTCAGGTCAGTAAATAATCTATGCATAGATCAGCAAATGACTCTGATTGCTTCTGACGTGGAGAACAATTTGGATTTAAATGGTTACATTCTGGCTGCAGAGGACTAAATTAGCATCTTCAGAAACACTGTGGGTGGCAGAAACATTAATTTATGTTAAAAAAAGATGTTTCACTCGCCATAACTTAAGCCATAAGGCTGGCTGTAGTCTTGTGCTGAAGTCCCGTGGGAATTCAGTTGTAGCAGGAAAAGGTAAACAGCAGTGTACAGATGGGAGCGTAGTGTGTGAAGAGTGAAGAGTGAAGAGCGGAGGTGTTCACAAGGGAAGAAGCTTGGAGTAACGTAACTATGGAGCTAGCCTTCAGTAACGCTATTACTGTACAAGAAACAGGCATCATTTGGCCCATTTCCATGTAGTTACATAGTCACTGATATGATCATAACCACTACAGTGCTCAATTACCTATTTTTGAGGGGGAAATAAACGTTTTTCGCCACAAACATTTTGCTAACAGGGTACGTGAATTTAAACAATGTCTGAGTTGAAAACGCATCTTGTTGTCATGTAAGGGCCCTGTTCATGTTGCACAGACATTTTAATTGCATTTTTTGTCTGTTAAGAGGCACAAAGGCACTCTTTATGTTGTGCCCCCATAACTGCCGTTTTAGCTAAGTGGGAGCTCTCGGCATTAGCTGTAGCATTAGCTTAGCTGTAGCATTAGCTGTAGCTCCATGTTGCTAGCACCGATTTGGCTCGTTTTTTTTGCTATCGAGAGTACTCACATCAATCGACAGTGACAGTGGATAGACAGGAAAGGGGGAGAGAAAGAGAGGGGATGACACGCAGCAAAGGGCCACAGGTCGGATTCGAACCCGGGCCGCTGCAAAGGACTTAGCCTACATTGGGTGCACGCTCTTACTGGGTGAGCTAGAGGTCGCCCCTGAAACAGTTTTTTAATGCAACTCCGTAATGTTGACACAGAAATGGCGCAGTGATATTTGAGTGATGCGCCAGGTGTGCTCAAATGGCTCTGGGTGTGCTGTCATGCTGATTTGAGCACGTTCTAAATGTCTAGTTGACCAATCAGATTGTCTGGTTGGATGTACTTGTTGTATAATTAGGATACAAAAAAGGTAACTGTGTTCCGTTAGAGTTACAGAAAAAAAAGATGTCAGATTACTGAAAAAAAAACAACAACAGCTGGACGCTACCATCTTGTTTAAAAAATGTTTTATTGGACTTGGCAGGTTCCCTCTTTACGGTTAGTGTGAGCACCCATGAAGTGATCGGTCGTTTGGCCCATGTGGTTGAGTGTAGAAGTTGTACTTTTTAACATGCATACGAGATGATTGAAACAGGTTTGAGTGTGAGTTAATGCAACATAATAACATAACATAATGAAGTTTTCAGCGGTCCAGAATGAAAATCTGTAGAATTTTGCACTGTCTTTCTGCTTTGTGGTGGAGACTGATAGAAATTAATCATTATTTGCAGCCCCACTTTTAGTTCTTTAATCTGTTCTGTAATGCTGAATGTTCTCTATAAGACACATTCTTTCTCATTTTCATTCTCAAAGTTTCTCTTTGCAGCCTGTAGCTTTCCACTGCTCCTCCCAGATTCCAGCCTCACCTTCTTCCTCAGCTTCATCTATCTTCTCCGCCTTTCATTCATTCCACTTCCATTTTCTTCCTGTTAACATCTGTGTGCCCCGTGCATCTGCACCGTTCCGTTCCGTTGTAATTCCTATTCTTTGCAGCTCTCCACCACCTTGTTGCTGCCGTGCACACAGCCAGTGTAAATCTTCATTAAGCTGCCTCTATCAAGGGCCAGCACTTTTACAAATTGAGGTCATTAACTTCAGTGGTCTCTATGCACTGCTGCCTTAGTGCACTAAATAATTGAAAAGGGCCTGTGTGATTTTACCCTTTTTATAGTATCAATACATGCTGTTTCAAAAACTAACGTGGCCCTCAGGATGTCCGCCTGGGTTTCAGTGGGCTTGAGTTGAAGGTTGTGCTTTCATGAGAACCCTGTGCATCATCACATATGTTTTGAGATGGGAGTACAGTATAGTGCACAGCAGAATGATGATCATAGATAGGTTACAGTACTGGCAGTGTGTCTCAATTCAAATACTTCCGCAAGTTTCCTTACAGGCCCGTCCACACCAAGAACGATAACTATAACCATAACTACAACGATGTGAGCATCCACACTGCTGAACGATAACATTCTGTAAACGGTGGCATCAGACAAGCATGAACTACACGCTCCAGCTGATAATACTACATAATATACAGCAGACGTTGCAACGTAAGATTACAGGAATGTCTGTAGTAATATCCTATATTCGTGGATTCAGGTACATTTTAGGGAAAAAAAAGTCTACCGTTGTCTTTATAGTTGTGGTGTGGACTCCGCCATCCACTGGAGTTGGAAATACTTTTAAAACTATATATTTATAGTTATTGTTATAGTTATCATTCTTGGTACGGGCGGCCCTTACATGTAGTACACTGTGTACACTATGTACTCACTTGTGTAGTGCCTATATTTCGACAGGGTAACGTTAGTGTTGTCTCAAATCACGCGCCCGTTATGTGCTGACCGAAAAGGACTCTTCTTCTTCTTCTTTTTGGTTCATCCAATCACCTGCCAGGTATTTTTTGAAGGTGCCTGCCCTTTTCCAAACAGTTTCCAATGACGGCTTCTCAGATGGTTTTGTGTAACATATGATCGTGTGCGTCAGGTTACATGCACTATGCCTTAAAGGGAAAATGTGCCACCTTTTATGTGGATGTCCAATCAGTGCTGATGGTAAATGCAGTCGATTAAAGAAATTAATTCCCCAGTGTGTGCGTTATTGACCAAGAAAGCTGATTTATGCTCCCCGCCGGCAATGTCCTCCCCGCTGCAGCCGCAGCAAGCTCGGCCTCTCTCCGGCTGAATACGACTGATTATCCGAGTCAGCCAAAACACTGTAAAATGTACAATGTAAAAAGCCTCATCCATAATATTATCTGCACTCATATTTTGGGATGGCATTTTTGCTGTTAGAAATGTAGCTAGTTTGCAATACAAGCGAAGAACAAGGAACTTTTCGAGCGACATTGTGACCCACAGCGACAAAGCTGAATTAGCACTCTGTAGTAGTGATGACCAAACGAAGTAGCCCAAATCCGAAAGATTAAGGGTCTGGCATTGAGTAATGAAAATGGCCCAACATAAACGGCACCAAGCATGCATTTGAAAATCTCACTGCACGCAATTGGATAACACTATGACCAATCACAACAATGCACAGGGTGACGTATCCAGAGCTCCATACGCTTAGCTACCAGCTGTTCACCTCTGGCCCGCCTATATCAGGTGCAACTTGGCTACAAGGGCATATGAGCATCATTACTCAATGTCAGAGTGACTCGCTGAGCAAATTAAAATTGTACTCTCGCAAGAACTCTGGATTTCCAGAGTTGAGCCTTTCCTTGAGCCTTTATCTTAAAACCAAAAGCGCCATCTAGTTTGGTCAACAAATACAACTAATGGTTCATGAGGCCTTATTTGGAAATCACTACTTTGTAGTTCTTTCTCACCACCAACTAGGTCAAATGACAGCGCTGGTGGCAGGAAGAACAACATATTTTGCAGCTTCCACAGAGACACAGAGAACATCAGCAGGCGATTTTCACACCATATCCCTAACTCAGAAAGTTATAGGTTGAAAATCGGCAAATTTTCCCTTTTGAGAGTTCCTTTACCCAGCAGTCTGTTGTATGTAGTCAACATTTTCGAGAAGTGCTGTGACTGCTGTGTTTTCGTGCCAATTGGGAACCATTGCATGTTTAAAAGTACTGTCATCAGCAAGTGAAGAACAAACTTCCTGAGCAGAACTGGGTTGTGTGGTGAGCTTGGGGTAGATTACAGTTAGAACTAGTTCTGGGTAATATAGTCATTACATTTGATTTTGCACAATGTTTAAAATGTCTACATTTTAGGAATCAAGTTATTACATGAGTTTCTGAATGTCTTTTTCTTACCTAGTTAAAGTATTATACGATCTGCTGTTGCTATCTGGTATAACCCATACTTTTTAAAATGTGTGTAACAACGAGAGCCTTTGCAAGTGGTACGGTCTGTTTTTATTCTTGCTGAACTGTTTTCTGCATGTAGGCCTAAACCAATGTTTCAGTCATGTTTTAGTATTGCTTCATTTTGAAAAATAAAATATACAAAATCATGAATTGTCCCCTATCTTAAAGTAATCTATTATCTGAAATCTAGTAGCTGATAGCAGTAATGGCCTAAATGTAGCATTATTCAAAATGTCAAGGTTGCTGGTTTTTTTATGACTTTTACTTTGTGCTGTGTTCAAGACCCGTGCAGGGCCAGTAGACAGAATTTTATACTGGAAACCTCAGTTGGCTGATTTATCATGATCAAGTTATGTAAGATTTGCTTCAAAACTCTTATATTATAGAAAAACTTTGACTTGCTCTTAGACTTCCAACAAAGACTTAATCACATTTCATTCCAACCTATGTGAACTAAGGCAAGTTTGTGTGGAGTTCAACAAACAGGTAAAAAGGGGACTTTTGTGGTAGTTAAGGAATTCACGAGAGCGATAAAAACAAAAAAAAGTCAAAAAGAATGCACCAGAGACAGACTTTAAGTCCCTACAATTGGTCAAGCCCCCAAAACACTGGGTCATTTCCCATAATGAAGATTGATTGCATTATGGGAATTGATTGTATTTCTAAGTTAGTATTTCTTCCCCGCCTGGTAAACCTCAGGTTTGTAGTACAGGCTTTTAAGTTATAAATTTAGTTTCCAAGGCTAAGCCCAAGCAGAATAAATCTGTTTGGGTCTGCGAGTTGCACTCTTTATGACTAGTAAATAGATTTTTATGTGTACAATTATAGAGTTCTGCTTTGAAATACTGAGCAACATCTAGTATTTCTTAACTATTGTTTGCTGCTTTTTGTGGTGAAGCTGTTCTCTTGAGCCCCGCTGGTGTTGCCAACCCTGGTGAATCAGATGGGAAGAATTACTGTGCAAAATTCATTAGGCTCTGTACATAGCCAGAACCCCAAGCAGGCTCCAGTACAAATTACTGTAAATTTGGGATAAGAACAGAAGTTTCTCCTTGCTTTATTATGTGCCCAACATCTGTCTTGATTGAATTGAAGCATGCACGGCAGAGCTAATGACACACACACACACACACACACACACACACACACACACATCTGTATGCACACTTGCAGAAATGCACACATCAACATAAACTCCATGAACATTATCCACTTGTGTTTTTTGGCGGCATGGATCGCCCCGCTTCCCAGCATTGGACGCTTGATGGTCTTGCCACTAGCAGTTATTATATATTATATAATAGCAGCTTCACTCATGGGCTGTCTTTTCCTGAATTTCAAAACACACCAACATGACGGCTCGTTTGGAAACTTTCGCTTGTTTTTACGAAAGAATGTGTTTCTGAATACGTTTTACGCCAGAAATAAGCTGCAGCTGCTCAACCTGTCTTCATTTTAGATCGACAACGGTCAGTTTACAGTTTACAGTTCAATTGCTTAAATACTATTTTGAAAACAGGGACCGGTTTTTCAAAACACTACACACAATTATCACAATCACGCACCCAATTAGCAGAACACCTCAGACCCTTTGCAAAATGAAACACTCTTGCAAAAACTATACACTCATTTATAAAAAACATATTTTGTTACCATATGAACACACACGTTTCATATGACTTAATTCTGTTTGCACCAGTTACACACTGCTGTTGCTAACCTAAAACACTTTTAGCAATTCTACTTCTCAGTGATTAGAGTACTGTAAATGAAGTAGCCTACACAGAGAAAATGCAAATACACAATAAGTTCACCAAACACTACACACGACCAATACTGCAGACTGAGGAAAAGAGAATTCCTTTCTCTCCATATACCCAAATCAGTCAACATGGAGAATTACAACAAAACATGTCCCAGTTTTCATACAGCTACTACAGTAGTTTGCATACTGTAACACTGTTAGCTCAGCAAACAACAGAAAAACCTTAAATACTGTATCCAGTACAGGTTATAATTACAGTAAAAAAAAAAGAAGAAAAAGCTGAAAAAAGCTGAAAATACAGTACAGAAAATACTAGACTTACCTGATTGGTGTGTCTACAATTAAGCAATCATGTGTTTACGCACCGGATGGCTTTGTTTCACAGATTGGCTCATAGGTGTGGTAGTATGACAGTCAGTGCTTTGGAATTGCAAGGAAGTCACATCATGATATACTTCTGTGTCTAATGTATACTTGTGTTTAGTGTTTTGCAAATCACCGTGTGTATTGTTGTGAGGCTGACTTTGTGCTTATAGTGGGGCACATCTGGACCAATGTTTAGGTCTTTTAGTGTAATGTTTTGATAATTGCTATATATATAATAATAATACTTTTGATTTCAGTATGTAAGTAATTGGCAAAAACTGTAAAAGATTTTCGAGAGGCGCGAGTCGAGATGGATGCCCCTGATTTGCAAATGAGGAGCGGGCAACTCTGTGCCCCGTCTCTCAAAAGTCGCCGCGAGGCTACCAGAATGCATTGCCCGGCTTCTCACATAGACAATGAATGGGATGCGTGGAAATGAGGCTTGCCAGTGGACACGCACCATTAGCATTTTGTGTACAAAAAATAACATCCCTTTTCCTCAATGTCATAATTCGGTCAAACATAACGCACATACCTCAGACATGTTTTTTACTGGAATCAGCACAACAGTCCTTTTTTCAGTGATAGCTGATTTTCTGAGTGTCAATGTCAATAAACGTGCAACACAGTTAGCAACCTTACTGTCGGACCTTTTAGCATCTTACCGGAAAGGAATCCTGCATAATAGGAATGAATACTGCAGCAGCTCTATACACTGTAGCTGTTAGCTGTGATGTGTAAATGTTAGCATCATCGTCCATTTATGCTTTCCTATTAGCATTGGAGATTTGACACACAACAAGCCCTCATGCAAGTTCAGCCTTTGTGGTTTCATGCTTTGAAGCTCTCTGTCTCTTCCTCTCACACGGCACACACACACACACACACACACACACACACACACACACACACACACACACACACACACACACCAAGGCTTAGGGGCTCCATGTCTCGCACTGTTCAGATAAACCCATTTAGGCACTGCTGGTCTAATTGAATTTGTCGGCTCCAGACTGAAATGAGTATGGTGTGTGTGTGTGTGTGTGTGTGTTTCAATGTGTGTCAGTGCATAACGTAATCCTCAGCTGCTTTGGTGTCAAACTGGAATGTAATTTGCGCCCTCCAGAGATCCTGACTGTAGGAGGAGGGGGGGAATTCTGTGTTCGTCCATCTACACGCTGACATTTCCAGTCCACCTCATCCATCCATCCTCCATTCACTGATCATTTCCTCTCATTTTCTAGAAATCAGCTCCTTTTTTCCTTTTCCGTAGCTCATTATCATGGTCCATCTTCTCATGTGGCCTTCTTTTTACACTTTGGCTATTTAGTTTTCAATTAAAATGTCCTTTTATGAGCTGTCATCCTGATATACATTCAGCAGTCTTTACTATGGATAAAAAAATCATCTGTATCAGCCGAGAAAGGCTTTAAATGTAAAACATTGGCATCTGGGTCAAAATAAACGCTTCTGTTGATATGACGGACTGATAAGTCAATGCTTTAATTATACTCATGTGATGCGAACTGATGACTTGTGGTGCAACGAGTATGTTTGTGGTTTTTGTGTCGGAAACGGATAATGTTGGAGCCAAAACTGATTTTTTGTTATTGTGGTTATGAAAATAATGTAAATATAACTTAATTTAGGTATATTGTTTGCAGGCAAAGACATTGCAGGGGTCGAATTATTTAACTATAGTTTTAGTTTTTTAATTTAATAATATAGCAATGTGGCTATCCACATTGCTGTAGAGCTGTAGAAAAAGGTGTGTTCTGTTAAAGTGCTCATATTATGGTTTTTGGCTTTTTCCCTTTCCTTTATTGTGTTATATATCTTTTTGTGCATGTTGTAGGTTTACAAAGTGAAAAAGCCTAAAATCCACCCCAAAGGGACTTATCATCTTCCAGAGAAAACACTGTTCACAAACTGCTCCAAACAGCTCTGTAGTCCAGCCTTTACTTCCGTGACGAACGTGCGTCACTTTGTAACACACGTTATAATGCTTCCCTAGCTGCTAGCCCTCATACTCTGCAACTGACAAGCTAGCAGTGCTTACCTAGCTACTGCGCATGTGCGACTCCCAACAAAGATGGTACAGAAGTGAGAGGTCTCACACTGTAGCTAAAATGGAGAGCTCAACACACAGGGTGAAAAGAGGAGCTGCAGCAATGTGTAGTACAACAAAAATATGGTGTATTTTGAAAATGAAACCACATAAACCTATTCTGGTACAAGCTCTAAATACAATTATGAACCTGAAAATGAGTAGAATATGAGCACTTTAAGCCAAATTCAGACCAAAGATTCTCGACAAAAGAAGTTGAAACTTGCAACTACTTGCAATGGGCCGGTCTGCAACATTCTGAAACCTGCCAATTTTTCACAACAACAAATTTTTGCGACAAGACGACACACCGTATCGTGTCGTACTTCTTGCATAAATGTAGAAATAAGTTCAAGACCCATGCAGGGACAGTTAAAGCTCAAAGCTGCTCTAAAACCAGTTTTTTTAGACTTGCTTTACATCTTGCTGTTATATTAATATGATTTTTACATAATTATTATAGTTTTTGTGCTCTTGTGTTAGTAGCTGACATACGTATTTCATCGTCCCCATTCCGACCCTTCTTTATCACTCCTTTCACATGTGTTTCACACACCTGCCTCTGATCTCCATGTTGTATTGCCATCATTACAGTCTCTTACAAACTGCAAAAAAGTTTCTCAGAGGTTCCAATATCTGTGGACTTTCATACAAAAGGTCTATCTGCCTCGGCCACTGGTTTGATTCCTGTCTGTTGCCTGCATACCCGTTAGCCCAGGTCAGTAGGTAAAGTAAGGTCACCAAAATGTACTGATTTAAAAAGAAATTTTGGTCATTTTATGACATCCTTTCCTATCTAAATTTCCAGCGAATGGCTTAGAGGATTTGTGGCTCTTACATCACACCTGGGCAGTATCAGTTTGACAGCCGATTTAGGAAATGAGAAAGGCCTCTTTTGTCATCATTCATCTGCTTATGGACATAGTTAAACAGGCTGGATCCTCTACAATGGCCTATCTTGATTGTCTTTACAACCGAGTGTGAAGTCCCAGAGAAAAGAACTGTTTCTATTCACACACACTTTACACAGTTTCACACACGATATGGGTTTGACTGACAAAAGACCCCTTTTGCTGTAGTCTCACATTATGCACAATTGCAAAATGAGGTCCCTTATTAATTCTTGGCTGTGTGTGTGTGTGTGTGTGTGTGTGTGTGTGTGTGTGTGTGTGTGTGTGTGTGTGTGTGGAGAGAGAGGTTAGTGGGTGTGTGGTACATGTGTGTGTAGAGTGCATGCTTTTGTTTACATGTGTTACAGGTGTTGACTGCAACAGATGGCCTGCATGCATGTTTATGTGTATGTTACTGTGTGTGTGTGTGTGTGTGTGTGTGTGTGTGTGTGTGTGTGTGTGTGTGTATGTGTGTGTTACATCAGTGTCCTAGGTGCATCTGAAAACACAGCAGTTTTTGCTGGGCTCAGCTGGCCCGATCTCACGTTACTGTGAATAGGCAGAAAGTATCTTCATGGTGAGCTGAAAGCGCACACATGCACACACACACACACACACACACACACACACACACACACACACACACACACACACACAGTTTCTGTAAAGGGAGCATATAATATATTACACTGCTGCTGCTATTAATAAACATAAGCCACACATAGTTCTGGATACCTGCAGATTTTGGGCTGTCACTGAAATAAACCTGAAGCACAAACACATTTGTGACAGTTTGAACTGATTAAGCATAACTTGCTTTAAAATGTCACATGAAGCATTTTAACATTAGTAAGTCATTTCCATATTAAGTTGGATACATTAATGTTATTAGCACAAACAGTTGGACAGCCAGTAAAGGATTATTTTTTTTAGAGAGAGGGCACCAAGTGATTCTTTAAGCTGTCAGTTAAAGAGGGGGGGTGGGAAGGTGGCGCTGTCCGTATTTCCGCATTTTGACTCGTTAGGAAGTGAAGCAAAGGCAGAACAAAATAACTATGCTGAAAACTTCACCCAAAATATAATATATTTGTGTTGTTGTTATGGTTACTATACACTGTAACTGATGTGTGTCGCCTCGAAAATGTAATTACCCATCAGGGCTACGGCGGCAATACAGATTCCATGTGGAGACTGCAAGAACTGTGATTGGTCAGCTTGTGTTTTCTTCTGCAAGTTTCTGATGCCAGTGGAGATTGCTGAGAGACAGCGTTAAGGGAATTAAGAATCTGAAGGCAGCAGGTAACTCTTCCATCTGGGAGAGTGACGTCAAGCCTCAACTGCTGGTTAAGTGTTGCTTATGTGTACATTAAACTTAAAAATAGACATTATCTGCTCTGGGCAGTACTGTATATTTGAGCTGCTGTATTCATATATATCCATATTTGAAGCTCTGCAGGTCCCAGACAACAATATGTTTGCTCTGACGAACACTCTCTACAGGATTTCCAAACTGTCAGTACCCTGTGTTTAAAGTAGTGAATTTCATTGGTCATGAAGGTCATTGCCTATAAACAGCCCAACACATTGGCCAGGGTGCACTTGACTGTGAGTTGTGCCGCACCACTGGGTTCACAAAAATAGAGCCTATTATGTGTTAATCAGTGTGCTTTAGAGGATCCACTAGAGGATCTTTAGGAATCCACCTGTTAATAGGTGGATTTAAAAATCCACCTATTAACAGGTGGATTTTTAAAACCATTCGACAGCCAGGCTAGCTGTTTCACCTGTTTCCAGTCTATATGCTAAGCTAAAACGTCACATGCAATATTAAATAAAGTTAACTGTTCATACAATACAGTAATGTGAGCTATTTATTTAATTTATTATTAGCTGTATACATGGTTAAACCTCATTTGCTCTTACCAGTGTATCACCGTGTATACTTCGTCCATAGCAATCCCACCAATCGGTCCCAAAATGTCCCAGTTAGAGAGGAAATGCCGTAAACATATTCTTTGTAAATCTTTACAATCATTCCCCGAAATAACCAAGCAGGCCTGCCTTGTTGCACCATCCAAATTTTCGTCAAAACTTGCCATTTTCGGCGCATAGCTTGCTAGCTCGAAGTTTGTTGTTGTTTCCGGAGCGATGGGATTTTGAGAACAGCAACACAGAAGGTGAGGGACATCCGGCAGAACATCCGGCAGTGCCGGATGTGAGGCTATTATCCTGGAAATGTACTGTCGTTGATCATGATTAGAGTGTGATTAACTCCTTGTGTCATGTATGAATCCAGTTTCACCCCTAGTGGTATGCAGCTATACAGATAGTTTGAGTTGTATGTGTCACCCCCTTTGGGAACCACTGCTCTACATAATCCACAGTCCTTGCTTTGAACAGTTGGAAGCACATTGAGTTTACTTGTAATGAAATATACTATGTAAATAAAATTGCCTTGCAGCACTGTCTACTAGAGAAAAAGTCCCAGTGAAAACTATGTATTTATAATACATGTTCAATACTATTTGTTACGTCTTGCTGGTGTCAGATAAATTACTGAAAATAGGGCAAGAGAGCAAATAAAATCAGCAAATCATGTATATGTGCATTATAGACAGTGTCGGTTATGTCAAAAATGTAAATATAAAGAGTGTCAAGATGTTACAGGGTCCTTAGAGGTGGATGGAGGAAATCAAAAATCGTATGTTTCGTGATTGAATGATTTACCTTAATATTTTCTGTTTATACGGGAACCCTGACGGCGACTACATCATATCCGTTTCCAGCCTAACAGACCGAAAGCAGAAAATCCAGAGAGAAAAAAAGAAGCACAATGAATGCTTTATAATGCATTGGAGTAATAGTAATGTTTTTTTTTTTTTTTATAAAAATCTACTCACGTAACAGTAAAAAAGTATGGAATAGTTTTGATGCAAAAATATTCGCAGGGGATTATTTTGCATAATTTCGAAAATCTGTGACACAGTTCATACGTTATCTCAAATATTTTTTATGAAATCTATTCATCTATCCCATTTGTCCAATCCCTGTGGACATAGTGAGAAAGGCGAACTTCTGCTTTTTATCAGATAGAACATGCTAATAAATTAATTCAGTGTGGTGTTGTCATTGTGTTCTATCTAAAAGTTACTGTTTCACTGAATCTAAGAAAAAAACCAAGCAGCATGTCTGAAACAGGATGCTCTCAGGACCAGCTTTCTTTCTCATTAGTGTCTATCCTTGCCAAGACACCACACCACAACACAGCAGCCTCTGTCTATCACACAGGCAATTAGTTGTTTTCATGCTCAGGTTTCACTTTACTGTTCAACTACACGTAGCCATATAGAGGACAATATAATTTAGAAGTACTTGGTTTAAAAATACTTAGTATCATTAATTTTGGTCCATGGATAGAATCCTTGAAAAAGATAAAAAATAATTGCCAATATAATGATTCTGCTGCTTACCTGGGTGGCTGTGGCTCAGTGCGGACACCTGCTAATCGGAAGGTTGGTGGTTCGATCTCTGGCCCTACAGTCCCACGTCAAAGTGTCCTTGGGCAAGACACTGAACCCCGAGTTGCCTCTGATGCTGCGCCATTGGAGTGTAAATGTGTGTGATCTGATGAGCACCTTGTACGGCAGTCTCGGCCACAGTGTATGAATGGTGAATGGTTCCTGTACTATGTAAAAGCGCTTTGAGTAGTCGTTAGGACTAGAACAGCGCCATATAAAAACAGGCCATTTACATTTACCTTCCTCCCATAATGCATTCCTGTCTCTATGGGGTCAGGTTTGATCTGTATGATGAGCACTTAATAAGGCTTTAGTGCATTGAAGTGGATGGTCACAATGAGTCACAAGCTAAATCCCTCAATAATCAAATGATCCTAATTCACCAGCAATGGCAGATTTCTTTAAGTGCCTCTGAGACAGCATGTCCCCCTGCAATCATAAAAATGATTGCTCTAAATCATGTTGTAATGACAGACAATGATGTTGTCCTCTAGACAAGGATGGCAGACAGAAAGATAAGAGGCTCTCTCTCGTGTCCGTACATTAAACACCATTGCTGTGTCCCATTCAGGGGCTGGACCCTCTGAAGTCTTAATATGTCATAAAGCAGAGATCTTCAACAGGTGGTCTCGGACCCCTAGGGGGTCCTCAGAGTAACTGCAGGGGGGCACCAAATTATTGTTAATTTTTTGAAAGTTATGTCTTTACATGAATCCAACATATAATTAGCAAATAAAAATCTGCCTTTTTGTAAAAACAAACATTGATGATAGGCTTACTTGCCTATAGGGAAGGTATTGACTAAGGTAGCCACCCACATATACAGGAAATCCTAAGGATTCACTGTGCCACATACTGTACATTATGTTTTATGATAGATTTATAAAATCATACCAACAATTCATATTTTAATAGCTTAGTATTCTATGCACTAAAATGTATGTATAAAGGCTTTAGGCTGCCCTACACGTTATTGTAGGCCCAGTTTAATATGCAACTTAATTTTATACAACATATGTATAAAGGGCTTCCTGCTCTGTCTCTCTTTCAGTTAAGGGGTCCTTGGCTTAAAAAACATTGAAGACTCCTGTCATAAAGGGTTTGACAAGGCCCGTGTTAACCACAACCACTGCATTGAAAAAATAAATAATTTTCAGGTGAACCCCGTCAACTCGAAAGGTTGGATATGTAATGTGATCACAGATATAAATCATTGAAACTTAAACTTCTTTGTTCTTGTCAGCAGTCTGGAGATGTTGTCAATCACACAGTGATGCTTGGAAATGGAGGTTATATATCAATATATTAACCATTTCCCCAGTACACCATTTGCCAGTCCATCTTGTGTTGAAGTTATATCAGAACTCAATTTTAAATCCATAATGAACTTGCTCATGTTTCCCAGTGACGTTAACACTAAGTTTCCCCATTCAAAGCAAAAGTTGAAATGTTTCAGTTGATTAGGCTATTAGTTTTAGTCGTTGGGAGGCTCACCAGCTTCCTTTGGGGAGGAGGCTCACACTAGTCGCTAGTCTTCCAGCAGTGGTCAACAATATTAAGAGGAGGGGGAAGTACCTGTGCTCTAATATCTTATATGATAAATTCTGTATTAGTATATACTGTTTTTATTATCAATACAACAATACAACAACTAATACAACTGAGCAACACAACAGGATACAAGAAAAAAGGTGGTATATTTATTTTATTTATTTTTTATTTGTATTTATTATTTCAGGACAATGCACATTTGATGAACATGTACAATGCAGTGGTTGTGGTTAACACGGGCCTTGTCAAACCCTTTATGACAGGAGTCTTCAATGTTTTTTAAGCCAAGGACCCCTTAACTGAAAGAGAGACAGACACGTAAAAGTGCCAGATTGTAGCCCAAGGGCTAATTTCCATCTGTAGTTCATTCATCAGGTAGATATTACAATAAAAAGGACAAAAGATACACAGCAGCAACATTTGTCATCAAGCTAAGTAAAACAGGACGAAAGAAAAGAAATACAGGATAATTCATTCGTCAATGTTAAAACAGAGACAATTTATTAGTATGCTCCATCGAACTAACACGGCACAGCATACAGGTAGAGGTGACCACATGCTTGGTTAGCTCCAAGCCAGATCCAAGACCAAACATATACAGCAATAACATTTGTTATATAAAACAGGGAGAAACAAAATGATAGAAAAATAAACAAGACAATTCATTAGTAAGTGTTAAAATGGAGACACAATTCATTAATACGCTCTACTGGGCTAATACGGTACAGCATGCAGTCAGAGATGATTGCACGTTTGGTTAGCTCTGAGCCACACCTTTACCTGGCTCTTAAAGGTGGCCAGAGTGGGACATTCCCTTATAGTTGGGGGTACTGTGTTCCATAATGCACTACCTTTAATAGATAGTGCATTATGGCTAAACGAGGTTTTTCTAAAAGGAACCTCACAGTCCCTGTTTACAACAGCTCTGGTGATCCGAGTCTGTATTTAATAAACTCTTGCAGTGGTGGTGGCGCCAAGCCATGTAGTACTTTATAAACTAAGCATATTGAGGAAAATTTACAAAAATTATCAAAACTCAGTAAGTTGTATTTTTCTAAGATCTTGCAATGATGATAAGAAAAAGGTTTTTTATCTAGAGTTTTGAGTGCCTTTTTGTACAAAAGCTCAACTGGTTTTAGGATAGTAGAACCCGACATAGAACAGCTGGTGATGCAGTAGTTCAGATGTGAAAATAATATCATTGAGTGAAGGAACATCAGAGCAGCTGCATCTGACAGAGATCCTCTAATTTGCTTAAAATTAAAAAGATTGAATTTAATTCTTTTGGATATCATTTTAACATGATTTTTGAAAGAGAGTTTGGAATCTATAATCATGCCCAAATATTTAAACTCATTAAAAATTCCAACTCCTCTGTGCCTAAAAACACCCCAGATTGAGATGGCGTAGTAGTAGAAGGTTGCTTCAGCAAATATAAACAAACAGTTTTTTTTGCATTTAAAATAAGACATGATCTATTGAGCCATGTATGTATATGTGCAAGAGCTGTTGAAAGGACACGTGCTGCCTCGTCAGGATTTTTTGCTTCCATAAAAATTACAGCGTCGGCGGCGTAAAGCAACATGTAAACAGTATTCAGGTAAATCATTAATATATAATGAAAATAAAATGGGCCCCAGTATGGACCCTTGAGGGACTCCTACTGGACAACCCATGTAAGCAGAACTAACCCTGCCCAACACGGTGCATTGCTCTCTATGAGACAAGTACGAATGAAACCAATTAATTGCTTGAACCGAAAAATCTAAATGGGACAATTTAGATAGCAGCACGTTGTGATTGACGGTGTCAAAAGCTCTTTTTAAATCTAGGAATACGGCACCAACACATCCATTTTTATCTAACTGAACTGTATACTATATGTGATTCTGTATGATGTGGGACAAACTGTATAAGGCTGAGTGGATGTAAGTTACTTGAAGTTTTTGGTATGTCTGAGTATAATGTACATGGTGTGCACAGACATATAGCACTGCCGGATGTCTCTCACCTTCTGCTCTCTGTGTGTTGCCGATCTCAACTCTGTTAGCTTCGGGAAACAATTGGTGGGGATTTGCTATGGAAGTACACATGGTGATACACTGGTGAGAGCAAATTACATTTAACCATGTATCCAGCTAATTTAAATAGCTCACTTTGCTGTATTGTGTGAACAGTTAACTTAATTTAATATTTTATGTGGCATTTTCTTTGCAAATGTTACACTTCCCGAGACTATTTGGCAGAGCCACCGTCGCTGCGTCCGGAGCTTAGCATCGCCCAAGACGATTGTGATTGGTTTAAAGAAATGCAAACAACCCTAAGTGTTTTTTCTCCTATCCTGGAATGTATCTGTGGTGTAATCAGACTGTACTCCACAGCGCTGTGGAGATAGGTCTGGCAATGCGAGACTAACAGACATACTAAACTTTATTACAGACTTTGTAATAAAGTTATAGATTAAAATAAGGACAACTGAGGTTCGTCGAACTTGTTCTATTATTCGTCAAAGTGAAACTTGACTTGAAGTGCAAGTTTTTCATCATCAACCCTGAACTGTAACTAAACAGGATGATTTGATGTTCTAAGACAACATCCATCCTGCAAAATAATTTTTGATGTCCTTGCAAAATGAATGAAGCAATGTGGCTCACATAGCTCTAGGAGCTTTAGTTGTGAAGACAAGAATTTGAATCCCACCAATTAAATTCCAGTGATGATAAAGCAACGCTTAAACTGTGTTAATTGGACACACTAGCATGGACAATGACTTGCGTGATGTATGAACCAATAAGCAGGGGGAAAAAGGCTTGATGCTGATCTAATATTGCACCTACTTTCCCTGGTTCTAAACTTACCTAATTATCTTTCTTTATTTATTCATTCCTATCTAGTGTTGGTTTGTTTGTTTCATAATTGGACTTAAAATCTATTCTAGTCTCAGTTTGTTGGTTTCATAATTTGACTTAAAATCTGTTGCTGCAATAATGAAATTTCCCCCGGGGTATCATTAAACTTACATTGCATTTGCTCTCCACCATGTGGGCATGTGTTCCCTCATCCAGCAGTGGTCTGTTAGGATGAAGGTCCAGCAGGGCAGACTGAAAGGAGAGTTCACTGGAACAGACGATCATGACCCTCAATGCCAGCTAAGCCCCCACAATCTGTTTAGCCAGCTACTGACAACTGTGATGTCGGCGTGTTTATTTGATAGAAAACCGGAAATCAAATTTGGTGTGTGTGTGTGTCTGTCTGTTTTTGTGTGTGTCAATATGGTATGTGTGGGCAAGTACGAGCTTTGTTGTTTCACAGCAACAGGGAAAGAATATGTCGTCTAAGTCCATCACTGGGACTTTTTTGATTTTGAATCTAACTGAATAGAGGACTCTGGGACATCTTACAGTGCGTGTGACGCATGTTGACAGGCTGACGCAGGCAGTGAGTGGGAGTGTTTGAAGGAGACTGAGTATTTACCTTGCTGATGTGTCATAACAGCCGTGCCAAGCTGAAGGTCCCTGCGTCTTTCAGAACCACTGTGAGTAACTGGTTTGAAGCACGCACGTCCCTCCCTCCTTTCTCTCTAGAATATCTGTCCTTACTTAACTTATTGGCACGTTTTTTTTCTTTTCTTTTAAAGATAATTTTTTGGCCATTTTAGGCCTTTATTTGACAGTCCAGATGGATACAGAAAAGGGAAGAGAGAGAGAGAGAGAGAGGGGGAATGACATGCAGCAAGGGCCGTGTGCCGAAATCAAACCCATGGCCACTGCGGTAAGGACTGAGCCTCAAGCCACAAGCGACAAGTATAAAATAATGTCAAACACACTGTACATAAGTACAGAAGATACAGTATATCTAGTATGCTATATCTATTTAACCTTTTGAACTCTGCAATAGAAATGGTCCTTTAGTGCCTATGTTGGTAATTTTGCTTATGTGATGTAATTCCTTGGAGTATCTTCAAATGCTTCATATCCCTAAAATCAGTACAACCTTAACGAAAAGGTTATGTAAGTCAATAATCCATAATCATTTCTGAATTATGAAATGAATGAATGAATGAATGAATGAAATAATTAAAAAAGAAGAAAAAAAGAAATCAGACGTGTTTATCTTTCTTTTTTTCTAAATAAACACACAAAACATATTGATCCAAAAGATTTCTAAATGTAGAAATATGAACAATATATTTCTTAACACTGCAATAACTATTAGAATTATGTACATTTTTAAGTTTTGAGATATGCAGTGTGTAAATGCGTTTAGTTTCATCTCCAATAGAATGGTGTTACGCGGTTTTGCCCTGGATGTCACGTAACGTGATGAGCTTGCAAAGTAATGACGCGAAAGACATAAGCATTAGCTTTCTGCTGCGAATAAAAGATTGCACTAGCTGTTATGGTTTTAATTTTAGATCAATTTAAACAGGATCATGTAAACAATAACCGGGAGGTCCCTTCTCTAAGGGTTAAAATAAGCTAACATTAGCCAACAGAAGCTACTGTTCATACTAGACCAAGTAAAGCTGTAGCTGTATTGACTAGAGTAAGAGTGCATTTTCCCCCCTATAAATTTGACCTTTCATATGTAAGAAGAGGATTCTGCTGTTTCTTCTTTCAAGACATATGTGGTCTCATTAGTCTCACTAGTTACTATGTACACTTATGAGCTGTAGGCAACAACAACCAACTGTGACGTGAGATGCAGATTTTATTTTTTGTCATTCAGTTATACAGCCCCAATCAAAAAACTATTTTATAAACCTGGAAATACAATATAAAAATAGTAAAGGGAAATTCTACTTAAGTTCTGTTCTTTCTTTGCTCTCCATCATAATTAAACTTAACAATAAGCTCAGACTCGGTCACACGTCCCCTATCCAATTAATAACTATGGCACATATTTTACTCAGGGCACACACCTTTTAATAATAGATCACTACAGACCTAAGATTCACAAGTTCATGTTTGTTAGCATTTCAAGAGAAGCAAGCTATGATCAAAATATTTTCAGAGAGGAGATTAGATGAAAAGAAATGAATTGTTTTTTCAGTTTACAGAGGCTTCATGGCTGAAGAAGTCCAACTGTTAACACATCAGCTGTGTGACTGTCAGAAATTAGTCTGAAAAATCACATGATTGGTTTCCTTCTAAGAAAGGAGGTTTTATACCGTGGTGTGGGTGAATACTCAATTCTGATTAGCTACAGGGTGTCCATTAAAAAGTGATACAGGTTACCTACTACACCTACTACTGTGAAACTGACCGTTTACCGTTCTAAATTATTGCCATACCTTGAATGAAGAAGAAAATCTGAATATGTTATTTCTAACACTGTAGTCTTTCAGTGCCTCGTCCACTGAACAACACAGGATGGCGCTAACACACAAGTTGCAAGAAGTAAGTTACACTGCCCCTCTAAACTGAGGACGCTTTCACACCTATAGCTCAGTGGACTCGGGGGTGAAGTTGCAACATTGTTGCCTTTTTCATTTGGTTTGGTTTGCTTTCATATTGTACTTTGTCAAATGCACCAAACGCTGTAAACACACGTCACACGATCGAAACGGTCGCTTGGTTATTGGACAAAATATCCGAAACTCACCGACACTTCTGGTCTCAGAAATAAACGGGCTTGGTTCGGGTATCCATCCGCTAGTGCACAGAACAGCTTGTGGATCTGAAAGTTATCATCCCTTAAATCATATACAAGTCCGTAAATTGTGTGCAAGGTTGAAATTGCAGGCCAGTAAATGCTCTGTTTCTGGTTCACATCCAATATTTGGGTCAGATCGCGTTCTCAACTGAAGTAAACCAAACTCTAGATCACTTGGAAGCGAACCAAGACATCCGTTTTCAAGCGGACCAGAGTTCGTTTATTTGATCCACACTAGAGTTCGGATGAGCTTTCACACCAGCCCAATGGACCAAACGAGGTAGGTGTGAAAGCAACCTTACTGATACGTTCACAGCAATCACTGTTCAACTCTCTGCCTTAGGCTGCGGCCGACACATGGCGGATCATTTGTTCGTGAAAGTCTTTATATTGATTAGGGCACAATGTCATGGCTGGATACCTAGCTAGCTTGTCTTGTTGTTAAACATACCGTCAAATTATAATCAACTTTACATAATGTTATTGACTTTGAATCTTGCTAGCCTAACGTTAGCTTTCTGGCTTGTAGCTGTTTGAGCCAAAGGGTTCTATGAGCTGAGCGAACTAGAAATATCTCCCGTGCTAAGCGTGGAAAGTCCTAGCTAATGTCCTTTCTATTTACTGGAGCAGTGAACAACGTTTGCATTGCATTAGAACCGTATAGGATGGAAATGATTGTTACAGGTATTAGTTTGTGTTACCAGGGGCGGAGTCATTGTTTGAAAATACTTTAGATTTTGATTGTAAAATGCATTCAAATATAAATAAATGGTCTTAAAAAATGTTAATTGGCCAGTGACCATGGTATAAGCGGGTTAATGCCCTTCGAGGTGTCCCTTATCGAGTAAATAAAGGACTCTGGTGGAGACAACCGGCCTCCTTCCCCCCCATTGTCCATTAATTCCTGATAATGGAGACCTCGTTGGGCATTAACCCTTACATAATAAAACAGAGCCACAATACACACAAAAAACGTAGGGCAAGTCTTTTTAATTTTCTCTAAATAAATCCAATATCTACTTTACCATTTAATTTGGCTGATGACAGTGTATTTAGAAAAAAATTAATGGTGGGATTGTAGGGAATTATATTGTTAAGATGACATGGCCTGTTGTGTGATCAGAACTGGAGCTGTCCTCTGGATATAAATGTACTGGAACATGATGTAACAGTCTTTCCCTCAACCTCAAAGGGTTAAACACACCTGCATCAGCCCCCTCAGACACTGAGGCACAAACAGAGTGTGTGTCAGAGTGACAGGCAGAGCCTGAGTAAATGCACATGTGTGTGTTGATGTGAGAGTGTAGTTTATTCTCCAGGGTTTCAGACACTGCATAGCGTCAGGATATTTCTGAGGCTGTGATTGAAGCCCAGCTGAAGTAGCAAAGATGTGAAACAGGGATGTGTCGGGGAGGGCTCAGCACACTTTCCACTTCCTGTTCTCGCTGTCAGTCAGCTCTCCTGTTTTCGGTGTGTCAGTGCAGCAATGTTGAGCACGGATGAATAAGCTGCAACATCAAAGATCAAATGGAGCCTGTTTAACACACATGTACATAATTATAGTTTTTATTTCATAAAGGCAGATGCAACCATATTGCAAGTCTTTTTTTCTACGCTGAGCTTGCAAAGTCCTAAACCATTAGGGAAAAATGAACACTATGAGTATGTTTGGAAATGAGAGCCCAAGCCTGGAAGTGTCCTTTTGTTGTTGCTAGGCAACTACAAAGTCAGCTGTCAAACACATTTTCTTATGGGTCCCAGCTTAGTTACGGGACTAAGTCCCTTCTAGTGTCATAATCTTGTGTTACCCTCACTGAGGAATTACATAACGTAAACATCATAACCTTAAATCTAAATATAAAAATACCTAAATATAACCGTTTCTAACTTGATACACAAACTTAATGGAATGGAGATTCTTGGTATTCGATCAGATGAAGATTACATTTATTCAACACGTTGAATATGCTCCAAAATGTAATGGATTCATCCTTGGCCCATGCTACACCCTTCCATCAAGTTTCATGCAAATCGGGCATATAGTTTTTTCGTAATCCTGCTGACAGGCTGACTTCTACTAACTTCTTGGCGGAGGTAACTATAGCAGCATTGACAGGTTCCAATTTGTCGGCATATTGATATCAATGTACAAAAATCATCCTATAACTTAACAACCTTATACTTGAAGTTGCACTAATCAAAGTATTGTATAATATAGGTGTGAAACGGTTTGTGTATTCGTACCAAACCATCACGGTACAGGGGTCATGCACAAAGACGCACGCAGAATACACGGTATGTAGATTGATGCACATAATGTGGAACCAAAGTTCACAGGCGAGAGTTCTGCCTAGAACCTTTTAAGCCTAGTTCAGACCAAAGATGCGCGACAAGACAAAACCATTTTAGAAAACTGCAGGGAAAAGGTTTCAGTGGTCAGGACCCTCTCAGCTCAACTCAAACCATCTGATGGTGATACTGCGACGCAGCTGGTCAAGTCTCCAGAGGCTGGTTTTAGAACGTAAGGGATGTCACCTGTTTCAACAGCTTATAGATAGTGATGTCAGCTTGTAAAGGCAGCTAGAAACTATAGAACTAAAATTACCCATAATCCATTTTATTTCTATGTTACAAACTGTCAACTGGTAGAAACAGCACAGTTCAAATGGAGGCTCAACATGCACCCACGAGCACGGTATCAGGTTGAGCGAGCTAGAGAGTGACTAAAGCGAGGGAGCGGCGTTAGAACAAAGCAGTGAATCACAGAAATAAAACGTTTTCGCCGATTCATCACTAGAAATGTAGCAAGCACTACTTAGTATCACTAACGTTATCAAAATTCATATTTGGACGCAACAAATGATATATCAGCTAAAAAAAGCATGAAAGTCGGAAGTTAGAACGGAGTACGAAGAGTTGGAGATGATACACCGTCTCTTCGCAGTGGTGGCGTCGTGGTGTAAACTGGAAGGTTTCAGAACGTTGCAAAGCGTCGGTTGCAAGTAGTTGCAAGTATGCCAGGATCAGTCTACACGAATTCAGCTCGATTTTGACCCGACAGACACATCGCAGACAAACGTTCAAAGTCGTGCCCGATAATGAGGGTCGGGACCGACTTGTTTGGAAAACAATCTCTTATTTTACGAAAATAGTTCAACGAAACATGTTTCTGAAAACATTTTAAGCGAGAATATAATGTATACCGTATATTTCAGATCGACAACGGTCAGTTTAAAAAAAATTGTGAGATTTTGAGAGGCTGTTGCTCCACCATGATTGCGCATGATCTTCACGACAGTGATCTTCACAACATACTTGTAATGTTGCCACTCTTTTTTGGCAATATGTGTATCTAGTCTGACATAGTGACTGTCATGAAAGACAAAAAAAAATCGTGTAGTCTGATCCTGGCATTAGTTGCATTTTCTAATGGGCACTTACTGATACAGATTTATTTTACACCTGATAATTGCTCACTATCCAACTCTATCCAGCCTGCTGTGCTGTGCATATGTGTGTTTGTCTTTGTGAATATCCCACAGAAACACAGTTGTTTTGTTGCTAATGGAGGGGAACATTACCTCGGGACAATACATTTGACAGTACAGTAGCATCATTGTATAGTCAATGCAGTATGTATGCTCTGGGCTGAGTGATGACACTCTAATTTCCTGCTAGAGGCTCACTTTGTGTGTGTGTGTGTGTGTGTGTGTGTGTGTGTGTGTGTGTGTGTGTGTGTGCCTGATATACAGTAGTTTATGCTCCACTGGTACTTTTTTTTACCTCAGTGTAATTCAATCCAAACAAGCCTATTTGCAGGACTTACCACATAAAGGGAAAAGAGAGATTGGAAAGGAGCTGTTTACATTCAGGAAAGAGACAGATAAATAAGAGAAAGAGAGAGAGAGGAGCTGATGTACAGTATCCTCTGTGGACTCAAGCTTCTGCTACAATGCATTTTCTCAAACTTCAGCATATTTCTGCTTATGTCAGCAGCTTTGTGTGAAGGTTCAAATAGCAGAATTTTTTTTTCAACACACCTTGTCTCTCTTGATGCCTCTCACCCCTATTTTCCACCGGGTGTGTCTGCGCTTCATGTTGGAGGTGGAAAAACATTTTACTACATCATCCAGGATCCAAGGACAGTGCCAGAAAAGAGAAGGCATGGAGTTTAACTGCAGGAGTGCCTGGACTGGAAAGTAGATACTAGCCTAATAAACACGTGATTGTTCTTTCAGGTACTTGTAGAGACAATAAAATCTGCAAGTTGGGTGTGGTATGGCGTGTGGCGGAGGACGGAACAAAACCGCGGCGCAGCCGGAGCGCAATGCAGATGCGCCTGGTCAGTGTTACAGTACATTCCTATGGCTGACCGTGTGTGTGTGTGTGTGTGTGTGTGTGTGTGTGTGTGTTTACACTACAGGCTGCTATCAGCAATGATGTTGCTAATGTCGTATCAAGCTTAAAATATAAAGTAAACATTCCAGCCCAATACTAGGTTTTGACCTAGTCTTGTTCTTTTTCACCTTGGACGGTGCCAAGCTAGCAGCTCCAACACCTAAATTCCTCTAAAACCACAAATTGTCTGTTTTCACATTTTTGGAATAAACTATCAAGATACAATGTGGTAATTAGTGAGCTTTAAAGGGGTTTGTATGGATATTCTTTCACTTTCAACAGAGCTAAGCTAGTTGTCCCCCTGCTAAGTTAAGCTAAGGCTTATTGACTCCAGGTCCATATGAGAGTGAATATCAATCCTCTCATCTCACTTTTGGAAAGACAGTGAATACGCATATTTCCCAAATTGTTGAACTATTCCATTAATTTGGAATAGTACTATGAGTCAAATGGCTATCCAAGACTTCATTACCCAGAAATCGCATCAAGTGATGTGACATGTAGATAGTTCAGCCTTCCAGATTTAGATCACCAATGGTTATTTGCTTTTACATTTTGCGTATACGATTTGATTTGTCATGTCCTGTGGGTAAAGTAGATTTCCCAGCAGTAGCCATGCTTTCTTGTACAACCCAACATTTCATGATGTTGGCTGATAGAATGAGTGATTTCATACATACTGTAAAGGTCTGGCCTGCTGCAGGTTAACTGTATATGACATGTAATGACGAGGCCACTTTTTTATGAGTAAGTGGGTCAGGAAGGTGGCAGAGCCTTGGAATATTTGGCAGGAAAGTCATTAAGTGTTGACCTGAGGGCCTGGTGGATTATGGGATGCTACAGTACAGCAAAATCAGAGAGAGAGAGAGAGACACACACACACACACTTGGACCCAGATGAACAAATGGAAGCACATGCACATGCATAATAAGACGGCCGGGGGTGTCAGCAAGGGTCTCTGCTACAGTTTGACTGAAGCTGGCAGCCTGGGTGGGTGTTTTTCAAGTACAGGCTGAGTGTCTAAATGTGTCTTAGCGTGCATAAGCTTGTATAATGTGAGGCGGTATATGTGATCAGAGGTCCTGTGTTAAGGACAGGCCTGTTAACTAGGCCAACAGCTGCTTCCCTGGCAATTCATGTCCTGTCAGCTTTGAAGCCCTTTTTTGCCATTATTTCAACACAGGAACATTTTGCATATTAATGGCGCTTATATTCTACTCCTCTGACCATCACACATACATACACACCACACTTATTTAAAACCCCTTTGTAGAAGCACACACATAAACTAGATTCCATCTTGTCATGGATCACTACAGCTGTGACGCTAAATCGGGCCAGAGGTGTAAAGTAGGGGGCGCCCTTGATCAGACCACAGCCATCTTCGAAATTGGCCTTCGTTTTGATCTCAACTACTCACCTGTAAGGATTCATGACTGCTAGTGTTTGGTATTGTTTAGATTTTAACGATTCGTATTCTGATTCTCCTTATCAATTATGGTTCTTAACAATTCTTGATTCAGATTCTTTGAGGGGAGGTGTGAAAATAGATCACAATCATAAAAAATATATATATATGCATATATATTTCATTTATGAACAGTTACAAACATCTGGCCAACTTCACGGTTATAGGTGGATGTACACAAAATGCAAGGAGAATGGATTAAACATAAGGAAAGAGGATGTTCGATTAATTCTACGAAAACTCCAAGGGGTGTTGAGCGGGACATTCAAACGCTTAACGTAAAAAAGCTTAATGTGGTTTAATGTACCTGAACAATGATCAATGATTACCAAATTCCTCTCTCATATTGCTCCTCATAACCACTGAAAACTGTCAAAAAATCTAATCAAAAGTCCAATTATTATGGACGTTATCTGACATTAAGCGTTTCTGCTTCACATTTTCAGCGGCTGTGGGTTGACTCTCCACGGTTCTCATGGGCTTTGTAAGTTTTAGAAACTACTTTGCTAAAGGGCCTAATTATATTTGGCACTTAGACTCTTATGACAAATTGAAGCCTTTTGGCATCGATATAAACTCATCTTTAGCCGCCATCCTTTCTGACTGGAGTTCTTTGCTGCAGTGCTGCTGACTGGCACTGTTCATAACAGCGCAAAATGGGTTTCAAAGCGGTGCACATGAAAACTATTCTAAAGTTTAGTTTCATGTGCTCACGTGAAACTTTCATGTGCGCACATGAAAAGGTTTTGCGTGCGTACATGAAAGTTACACGTGAGCACATGAAAGTTTCATGTGAGCACATGAAACTAAAATTTAGGTTTTGCGTGTGTCCCATGTAGCTATATAGTCTCTAGTGTAGTAGTACTATGGCAAGGCACCTGGGTTCTTTGTTTTCTTACTTTAGATGGCGCTATTACCTGTACTAATTAATGCTTGTTAGCAATCTATGTTTCTCAATAATATTAAAATAACTGGTGGTGCCTCCAATATGAATTAGGTAAGTTTTGTGTTAACCTTGATTACTCTTTTAAATTGTAACTCAGAAAGAAACCTCTTGTACCAAAATCTAAGACCCAACAAGTATACTTTAAATACAATAACCCAGATAAGGGAATTTATTTAGTTAAAGTACAGAAATAATATGCAAACACATTTATGGTGTATTAGAAAAATAAACACAAGTGAGGCAAATATAAATAAACAAAATACTCCCTTTTTTATATGACACACAAAATAATATTGCCTCAATATAGCTTTCAGAGTACATTATAAATTGTTACCTCGCTTAGGTTTCAATAAAATAAATGCATAAAACCTTTTGACATGTAAACCTCAATAATTATCTATGGGCCCACACTCACACATTCATACTCAGCAATCAAAATACAAACAAAAGAAAACACTGTTGCAGGCCTGATTCGAAGCCTGGGAGCGTGGAGGCCTAAAACGGTGAAGGCCGTTTCACTTGTTTACACAAGCAATAAAATAAAATGCACGTGCAATATAATCAGTACTCACGCAGACTGATCTCATTAAGTGGCGATGTATGACACGCCAATCCGTATGCCATTTTGGCATGTTATCAAGACGCATAATCATTTTTTTGCGTGTTTATCAACGGCGTTTGGCCTCCATTGACCTACATTATGTGTGAATTATCACCGTAGTGAGTAGTATGAAAAGAACGGAAGTCCGCAGAGGTACGTTGGTTGGGGTGGTGGATGGGTAAAACACAGGAGAAAGCCTTCCCCAATATTCTTTTCATAAACCCAACCGTTTATAGTTGGGTCTAAGCGTGTGACGTTGGTCACCGTCGTGTTTTTGTCGTTTTTTTGTCATTTTTTTGTGTTACTAAAGCCTTTCCCAGTGTTCTTTTCCTAAACCCAACCTTTTTTTTTAAACACGCGTGTGACGTTCTCGCGATAGCACAGCACGTTCTTGCGATAACACGCCACGTGGTGACGCCACGTGGTGTGCATGTTTATATCCGCTGTATACAACATAGACATACACCTGGAGCTAGTTCAAAATGCATACAGATAACACGCCATTTGGCGTTTAGGAAAGTGGCGTGTATGTTTACGCAAAGTCATGATGCCATGTTGACTCACGAATCCTGGTGATAGTGAAGGGGATATATGAACAAGGCGAACTTGGCAATGGCAGCAGGCAGAGCAACGTAGAAACCACAGCAGGAAGATTACCGGAACAGAAAACAGCAGCAACAGTCTAGATCACACCAGCAGGATGGAAAACCGCTCTCTGTGTGGTCCAAAGGAGCTTCCCTGATCCTCTCTCTTTTACAGTCACAAACGTCCATCTCTAGAATCAAATAAATGAACTGAGCAAGCAGGTCCATACACTATTTCACAGCGAATTAGCGGTAGCTTGTCTCAACCAATTATTTCACATGCAAAGCTAACAGTACGAAAGCAATGCTAATAGCAATTGTGCTAATGCTAACAGCTATTCACAGTTAGTAACACAGTAGGTGATTTCATACTACAACACTTAGTTACAGCGTATAAAATCACACACACATGTATATTTACCTCTTGTAGATTACAATACTCCAAAACACAGCATAACTGGTAGTCAGCCTCAGTAATGGATAATACTGTCCTTCTACAACCTACTAAACCTCACGAAGTTTGTTCGCTTAGCGACTCTCTCTCTGACTGTATCTCTCAAAACAGGAATCTCTGCATGTGACAACTAGGCCCCACCCCTCTACCTGGGATTGTAATTACATTGTCTGATAGGTCATGACCCTCCAATAAAAGTAAAGAAAGACGATGATTGACATATTAGGCTACTATCAAGTTAAGCTGTGTGGCTGATTACACATGCTGAATCATGTACACTTCACTTAAACTACAATCAATGGCATGAACTTCAAACTTTGACCTTTTAAAACTGTGAATATAACTCTTACATTTTAAACGTTTTATTAATGTTAACCATTTTAACATATATATGGCATTAACTTATATTTTCTTCACCATATTTATATATTTATACTGTATTTAAATAATTTAAATGACTGTAACTACTTAACTCTCAATATCTAGAGAGTAGCCAGGGCTACACGTGCGCACAAGTTTCGTGTGAGCACATGAAACTAAACTTTAGATGTTTTTTTTTCCTCATGTCCTCTTAGGGCTATATTATGCAAATGTTCAAGTTCATAATTGTATTTAGAGGTTGTACCAGAATAGGTTTACATGATTTCATTTTCAAAAAACACCATATTTTTGTTGTACTGCACATTGCTGCAGCTCCTCTTTTCACCCTGTGTGTTGAGCTCTCCGTTTTAGCTACCGAGTGAGGCATCGCACTTCTGTTCAATCTTTGTTGGGAGATGCACATGCGCAGTACCTCGGTAAGGACAACTAGCTAATCAGAAGCAGAGTATGAGGGCGTGCCATGCTAGCAGCTAGGCAAGCATTATAAGTAAACGGAAGTCACGGAAGTAAAGGCTGGACTACAATAGAGCTGTTTGGAGCAGTTTGTGAACAGTGTTTTCTGTTGGAGATGGTAAGTCCCTTTGGGGTGGACTTTGGGCTTTTTCACTTTGTAAACCTATAACATGCACAAAAAAGATATATAACACAGTAAAGGAAAGGGAAAAAGCCAAAAAGCATAATATGAGCACTTTAAAAACGTTTACACTGTTCATATTCATATTCACAATTCACTTCATTCAGTTTATCGCACCTGTAAATTCATTTGATACAGTTTAATTTGGTTATTAAATAATATAATTCAACAATGTGTTCATTGGTTTTTTCATTCAATGTACTGTAACTGTAACCCCACTGAAATGACACAGGGTCCAACATACGTCGGGCCATATATAATCAGCCTTAAAAAGTAAACAACATTTCATTCAAATAATTTTCCATACGCTGTTTCACAAGCGGTGTTACTCCGTCTGCTCTTCTCTCTGAGACTTCGCTCCAGTCTGCCCGTGTCTCTCAGCACGCTGCAGGCAGGCTTGTTAACTTCATACATGAAATGACGGTCAATATAGACAACATATGAGTTAAAATGCAAACGAGCATTCATTGCATCTTGGAGAAAACAACCACTGGGTTGAGAATGATGTGTGTGTAGCGAGTCTGTGCAAGCAGAGACGTTTTAGAACCCAACTCAAGAGTAATTTCCTGTCTCTGTCACGTGGGTTGTTCCACTGCCTCTTTAGGAGACTAGTGGCAGGTCCTGAGTGTATTGATTCCAATGGGAGAAGTGAACGTTAACAAAGATTATGAGCAATTATTTCGCCCAATAGTCACAAAAGTAAATATTGGAGCCATTTTTCACAAGCCCCCCAAACATTCTGACCCTAAAATGGCATGTTTCAAACGGACAAAGAGAAAATTAGTTTGAGACCTGTTTTTGTCTCAGAACCAAACTCTCGTGAGATCTGGCAACACAGATACAGCAACGTCAACTAACGTTCCTGAACACCACAACAACAAAAAATGTCATATTGCTAAATATGTCTTTTAGCTGTATACATATCTAATGTTAGCAAAAGAAAACCTAAATAAATTATGCAAATATAACTTTTCATCCATTCACACGGCGTTCACTACACTTTCAAATGAGCCACGCCCCTTTTAGAAAACAGAAGTGTGTACCTCCTTAGGTACCTCCCAAACCTGTGGGCGCAGAAGTGTAGTAGGAACCAGAAAGCAGAATTATTTCTGTTCTAATTCTGGGTTTCAGTTCCCAACCCTAGTGACTAAACGGTTGTGATGCTATCATCATGACAGACATATAAACACCTGGCAAAGTACTCAAAACCTGTAGTAGTTCCTGCTACAGTAGGTGTCTCCAGGACCACATTTTGCTATGACACACACACACACACACACACACACACACAGACACACACACACACACACAAAAACAATACCAGCGGCTGATAAAAAAACAAGTGTCCAGAGGCCTGTACTACGAAGCAAGATTTGGCGTTAACGAGCTAACTTCAGGTTCAACCCAGGGTTTTCTGTACCACGAAGGTGGATTAGTTGTTATCGGGTTCAATCGCCGTGGTAACACCTAACCTGGTCGGGAGCAGGTTATGTTGGAGATTAGAGATCAACCAGTGTTAAAGCACCGCCTACTGACCAGTCAATACTCGGTTGATAATGGCGTCACCGTTCTTAGAAGATCAGGTGGAGCTCTGCGCGCGGAGAGAGAGAGGGGGGGGGGGTGCGCTCATAAAAGTTAAAACATTTAGAGACCGACAACCCCGTTAACATTCACTGATGGGTATCTTTATGAAAGATTTAGATTTTTAAGCGGAGGGAATTACATATAGGCTATTTGTCTGCTTCTTCAGCCGTGTGTTGCCAATACACACATCAGTTAGAATTATGTTTTGATATTTTTTTATTTTCTCTCACGATCGCTTACCACTGCCAGGGTTTCAACTGAAATAAAAGGCTAAAGCAACGACAGTTCATGGAAAGCAAAAGTGTAATTATGGTCAGATCTTGTGCCTGACTGATGGGGACGTGACCAGTGTAGTCTAATGAATACTATTATAGTGGGTGTACTGTAGCATACTGTATATTGGCCAGAATCTGCCTTTGGGGGAGAAATGGGGCATATCATAGTGGGGGGGGGGGCTGGGTGTCCTCCCCCAGGAAAGTTTTAAGCATCAACGACTTCATTTCCTGCATTCCGATACACTTTAATGCACCAATTTACGGTAAAAATACCTTTATTCAGCCTATGTGTTAAGAAAAAAGCACAGATGACAATTCAAAATTTATCAAAAATATAATGGAAAGTAGCCTATGTTGTTACGTGTCATTGGGCATTTTTAAGTGGGTAGCTATATAGAAATCCTGGAGCTTACTATCACGTAGACTACACCACTGGAAGTGATATTGATAGGATAAGCGTTGTGATTTACGTAAAACAGCGTAAAAAAAACTGCATTTTGCCTGTAAAACGTGTTTGTGTTCTTCATATTTATGTAGAATTATAGTTTGCTCTTCTTGTTTAAAATATGCGGCTCTGGTAGATGCGATTTGTGATTGGTCGTGGTGCGCAAACACCGCCTCTTTTATGTGAACGCACGCGCTGCTGGATTGGGAAACCCTGGGATGATTGAACTAGTTGATAACCAGCGTCGTGACACAGGTTATGCGGTACCGCGGGTGTTAGGGTTAGTGAAGCCGGATAACTGAAAGAAATCCAGGGCATGTTGATCTGGATTCGTAGCACAGGCCTCAAGGTGTTGGCTCCAAGCCTGCTTTAGGTGTTATGTATTCAAATAGATGCAGCATATTCATCTTCTGTGTGTGTGTGTGTGTGTGTGTGTGTGTGTGTGTGTGTGTGTGTGTGTGTGTGTAGCAGTGTGTGTGTGTAGCAGTGTGGGTGGTTATGATTGTGCACCACAGAAATAGACTTTGTTTAAATTCAGAAAACCTGCCGCTCTGTCCCTCAACCACCTATTGTGTGTGTGTGTGTGTGTGTGTGTGTGTGTGTGTGTGTGTGTGTTTGTGTCTGCCCTTTGATGGTGGACAGAAGGGCAGTTCTCTCGTTCAGTTCAAAGAGATCCTCAGTTTCTGTTATCTCTATTCCGTCTTTCCTCAACAGAAAAAGCAAAGAAAAATGTAATTGCTGAACAAAATGCAGGAAAACTAACACATGCACATACACTACCCTTCTCTTTCTTGACACACACACTTCTCTTCCTCCATCCCTTCCTTCCTCTGTCCATCACTCTCTCTGACACACAATAAGGTGCAGTGAAGCGAAGCAGAGCACACAGCTGTGAACCAACCCAGAGGCGTGTGTGTGTGTGTGTGTGTGTGTGTGTGTGTGTGTGTGTGTGTGTCTCTGACAGCCTGGACCACTGGGACACAACCAGAGGCATAAGCAGGTCAACATGAGAACGAGGGCAGAGTGAATGTTTGAAACAGAGAGAAAGAGAGGTGGAGTAACACAGGTTGATCCAAAGAACTGTCAGTGTTTCCTCTGTAATTAGAATATTAATCACCCATCCCCCCCCCATACATGCACACACACACACACACACACACACACACACACACACACACACACACACACACACACACACACACAGACTGGTTAAGCTGTGTTTGAGGGTTGATAAATGACCACAGTCAGTGGTCAGCTCCTCTTCCATTCCACAGCTGCTCTGCCACATGCTCACTTGGAGTTGTACAACATGTACAGCAGGCCTCTAGTTTAACCGTGGTAACTGATGGAAACGGTTGTTATGCAGCAGAAGTGTGTGTTCACTTAACACACTTAAGAAAACAGGACCAAGCATAACAACATAATCAAAAGTGGGAACATTATGGTATGATTTCAAAGAATTATACTGCATTTTAAATGCAAGTAAATGACACTTGTTAATTATAAAGTGAACTATTAATGTATGCTACCTGAGATTTTATAGAAGACTTATTAGAGAGCCAGCGTGGGCAATTAAACAGAGAACACTAAAAAACAGTCAGTTGTTCAGTGAGAGCAAAAATATTCTTGCAAATAAAATAAAACAATATTCTTTCTCTGATTTTCTGCATCACCAACTGAATGCATGTAAATTCCTGTGTCAAAGAAATGTGATGCATAGTTTGTGCTACTGTAATTTCACAACTTTATTCAGTGTCATTTCTAATGTACGGCTCAACAAGTTTGCATATATAATGTATTCCCTCAGCTGTGAATCGTTAATAGAGAATATTGTCAGGAAAAGCCATCGGATCTATCGGTCTCTAATCACTTTTCCCTCCGAAGATAACTTTTACATTTCTGTCACCTAGAGTCACAGGATCTGTCCATCCATGACAGGAATCAAAGTGGATTGACAGAAAGGGAAAAGTGTCTGTGTCATACAGTCAGTGAAGCAGTTCAGAGTGAACAAATACACCTTTCACTGTGAGTGTGTAGGCGTGTTTGGAATAACTAGCAGCAAACTGGCTTAAAGGATGAAGCCACCAGCCAGGTGTTGAAAGTCACATACACACTCGCACATGTTTGACAATGAATGCTGGAATTGTTTTGATTATTGATTATTTATTTTTGTTTTCTTCTGCAGCTCTGATATCTGCTGGTTGCTGCACCAACTCCTGTAGGAGTGTAAAGCTTTGGGACAGGTAAGTCACATGCACACACATTTTACTCTTTTAGCTCTGCTTTGAGCTCCACCTATGAGGAAAATATCTGGCTCTTTAGCAGCTAAATGCTTCATTATGTTCACTAGCTTGTCGCTAACTTGTCTATCTGTTTGACGCTGGGCAGGTAATGCACAGTCAGAGTTTTTTTTGCTGAAAACAGCTGCTTACTGCAGCTGGCAACCAGATTTTTGAGAGCAGTGCCTGTGGGCTGTAAAACCAAAACAATGAGCTAAAAGACGCTAAAATGTTCTGTGTATCTGTATATGTGTGTGTGTGTGTGTGTGTGTGTGTGTGTGTGTGTGTATGTGTGTGTGTGTGTGTGTAAAATCCCATTATTCATTGTAAGAATTGAGAATATAGGTTTTAAGGGACTAGCGTAATTTATGTTTAGTTGTAGAATGTAAACTCCGCCTCAGGTTGTTAAAACCACTGAGGATATGACCCCATGTTCCTCGGTGGTAGGTTTGACCCTGATTTATGGAAGGTGTCGGAGGCTTTTGGTATCAGAAAAGGCAAATTGTTTGTGTGTGTGTACTTGTACATCCACCTTTGTGAGGACCAAGATTTTTAGACCTACAGAATGAGGATATTTTTGCAAAGTGAGGAAATTTTGGCTAGTCCTTCCTACTTCAAAGACTTGTTTGAGGGTTCACACTTGGTTTTAAGTTTCGCATAGGGTAAGGGTTGGGGTTAGGCATTTAGTTGTGATGGCTAGGTTAGAGTCAGGGGCTAGGGAATGCATTACATCAATGAGGGTCCTCACAAGTATAGAAGTACAGGAGTGTGTGTGTGTGTGTGTGTGTGTGTGTGTGTGTGTGTGTGTGTGTGTGTGTGTGTGTGTGTGTGTGTGTGTAAGAAGGTCATTCTGGTGTGACCCCTGCCTAAATGCATTGGCCGAAAGGGGAGTGATTGTGCTGGGTTAATATTTAATGATGGAGCAGTTCTTAATGGGTGAATAAATCAGAATCCATCTTCACTGGAGAGGACAGATCCCTGTATTCTGCTGAGCACAGGCTCCACACACACACGCACGCACACACCCACGCACGCACGCACGCACGCACACACACACACACACACACACACACACACACACAGTATAAATGCAAATAATAAACTATCCATCCACCTGCAGTAATTGGACGGTTTCCTTCTTGTCTTTCAGCTTTGATACCTCCTGACCATGATATGCCTCTTGATCAGATGCTGCTGTGACAACACACACCCCAGAGAGAGGTTATTAGCAGAATGGATGGATGGTTGGATGGATGAAAGAACGAGTGGATCGAGATATAACTGGATGGAGAAATTATCATGGATTTCAAAATCAAGCAGTGAGGGCGAGGGAGCAGATGAGTGAAACATGGCGACAAAACACTGGAAACACTTAAACACTCTCTCTGCCCTGTCTGCTGCTGCTGCTATGCATTTCTCGTGGACTACCAGAAAAGACTGAATGTCATTGTTTGGACGGCCAATCATTGTATTGCCAAAATGAAGAGAGAAAAATAAGACAGCTGAGAATCTTTGTGTTGCCAACTAAATAGTCCTACCTCTTTGGAAAGACAGAGACTGTCTGGAAGAAAGAACCTTTACATGGAAGAGTAAGACTGGAGGTTACAGCCCCCTTTTCCTCACAATCTCTTCACAATCACAATGCCAGTGATTATTTTAAAACTTATAATACCCAATATGTGATGATGGTAACTACTTTTACAAAGTCATTGTGGACCTGGAATTAAAGCACAAAAGAAGTTACTGATTCATTTTAACTAAAAGAGGAGTTTTGAGTTATTTTAAAAGATAATTCTGTTTTAATACAACTCTGGTCATATTCCGTAGCCTCATTTTTAGTAACATTGTACTCACCAAAGTAATTGCTGAGATCTGGGAACACGGCAACATCACTACAATAGACCAACAGGGCAAGAAACATAAGAGGTCAGACAATCAGACAAGTCATAAACAAGCTAGTTCAGCTAGATTATCTAAAACACTTTATTTGGAGGTTATACTGAAAGTGAGTGCACCACAAATGTTGATAGTAATCCCCCACTGCACACTAAAACTATGTGAACACCATTACACACAACTAATGTTTTCAGCTCTCAGTACATTTGCAGATTCACTTATTCAGAAGTTTCACTTATACGTTCCTCTTCTTCTTTTTTCATTTGCAACAATTAGTCGATTAGTTAATTGACAGAAAAAGGTAAACAAAAAAAAGGAAACAATTTCGAATCATTAATCGTTCTGAGTAATTTAATTATTAGAATGCCAAAGTTCTTTGGTCTCAGCTTCTTAAATGTGAATATGTTCTGGTTTCTTCTAGGATCTTTGGACTTTGAACTGTCAGACAACACTAGACATTTAAGGAGATCATGTCCTTTGTGAAATTGTGATTTGATTTGTGATTGTGAGGATTGTTCACCATTTTTTGATATTCTACAGACAAAACGATTCATTGAGAAAATAATCAACGGATAATTGATAGTGAAAATAATTGTTGCAGCCCTCTCATTTAACAGCCGTATCAGAGCTGTCAGAGATGGCAGATTCTGACTGCCTTTGACTCGCGTTCTCACTTTCGAATTCAAAATGTTGCTAGGCTTATAAAGTGAAACATTTCAGGCTGTTCTCATGAACCATTTGTACATATAGTTAGAAAAGTAATGCACTGTAATTTGTATGTATTCCACGTAGTTATTACTGTATGCACCATATTGACTGCTGCTATAAGACCGCTAAGATCTGCATAGGGAGAGGGTTGGGGTGCATAAATGCATCCAACAACACAGGCTTTCAAGTAGGGAAGCGGAGTTTGTGTCCTGGAAGAAGTTAAGGGGTAAACACAAGACTTAACTGTAACAGCTGCTAAACTTTACTGTTGTGACCGGTCGTCACGTGACCAGCCGTGACCACCAGTCATATATGATATCATACGAATTGTTGTGCATAAGTTTTCTTACGATTTTATACAAACCCCTTCATGAGAATGCGTTGAACATTTTCCTACATGCTATGTATCTGTGACGGAAATTAGCAAAGCTTTCTTGGTGGTGCTATTGTTAAAAATTAGCCTACACAACATTATGGTCAAATTTGGCACCTCTTGTTAGCAGATCATGGATAAAAAAGAAACAGCAAACCTGACTAAGCACTCATGTTTTTTTCCCTAATCAGACATTTTAGCCATGTCACTGCGTTCCCAGATCCCAGCAATTAACTTGATTAGAGCTAAAACAATTAGTCGGTTAAGGGATTAGTCTAAAGTAAAATATCTAACTATTTAGATAATCGTTTAATTGGTGTGGTCATTTTTCAAGCAAATATGGTGAAAAATGCTACACATTCTCAGGTTTCAGCTTCACAAAGAACAGGGTTATAATAGTAAAGTTAATGTGTTTGGTTTTTCACTTTTGGTCAGAAAAGGCGATGGTATTTTTTCTTTTTACATTTTTTTGAGATTTCATATATCAAATGATTATTGGTTAGATAATCACAAGATAGATAAATAATGGGCAGAATAAACAATAATGAAAATAATAGTTAGTTGCAGTCTTAAACTTGATGAGTGCAATGTTATTATTAATGATAGAAATTATGGTGAAAACTACAACACTATAAGCCAGGTTGTAATAAAGACCAATTATACTTTAAAGACCTCCATCAAACAAACACTTGTTTTCTTTGAGCATACTTTATAGTCTGTTTGGAATTATAACACAGCAGTTACCAGCACAGCTAGTATTTACCTCCATTTGATTAAAATAAGCTAACAGAGAAGCAAATGTTCCAGTTGTCATATTTGGAAGTTTGCATAGCTTCTGTGTGAAATTGTTGTTCCTGTGTAGTTATGCGGCATATACCCAGGGTGCTGTAACTTTAAGGGTTACAAAGAGAACATATAGAGAATGTGTGGGGGAAATTTAAATATGTTGTTGTTTATGGGAGAAGGAAAGGTTTGGTTATTTTCTGCACCTCGTTCAGCTTTTGTGTCAAGGTCTGTTCCTATACCAACAGTGTTAGAGTATTCTAAACCTTGTGTCAGCGTTCAGTCATGTATATGGGGCTGTGTGTGTTTGCTTGACATTTTCCACACTCCCAGGTATTTAGACACGGACAACATGCCTTGTGCAACATTTTATCACAGCATGTTAAGGAGATATGCAGGTATAGATGCCAGAAGACACAAATAGATCAGGAACAGTGGATACCCAGCAACACTATTTTCAGTTTCTCTAGATTTGAATGCTTCAAAGCCTAAAATGAAAACTCCATAAATCAAAGTATTCTCATTTACTTATTTTTATTTTCACGTGATTACATACTGAGCTAGCTCTCGTAGTTGCTAGTCTTTTATGAACAACATTTTTTTTTCACATATCATATATGATACAAAGTGCTCCTTCTACTTCAATAAAGGCATCTGTCCGTGTGTAAATTTACACACACCGTAATGCAGAGAGCATAAGAACCAGACAGTAGTCAAGATTTGTTGTTTTGTTAATTCAAAGAATTGATTTGAATAAGCTAGCATTACAGTTAAGTAAATTTACTAACTACCATTGACATTAGCTGCTGGCTTAAGCCTGATTTATGCATCTGCGTTGAATCTACACTGTAGGTACGGACACATCCATACCAAGGATATGGACCCTATACCGTAGCCTGACGTGCATCTTCCCAGAAATGTGATTGGTCAACTTAGCCGTGGCTTGGTAGCATTTCCTCCTACTGATTTCCGTGTACTCCTTTGTGAACAACATAAAATTGAGGGTTAACTTTTCCTGCTACAGATTTCCTGGCTGTGGTCAGAAAGCAAAAGGGATACACTATGTTTTTTTCCGTCTCAAATGCTAGTCGCTCCGAAGCCAATCCCCGTCCCTGTCTCTCTCACACACGCACACACACACACACACACACACACACACACACACACACACACACACGCACACACACGCACACACACACCGGCTCTGCTATTCTCCTAAAGAGATATGCTAGATTGACGTAGACACACCAGCAATCATCCTTTAAACTTTTACTTGCTACAGAACATTGATGACATAGACAACTACTTAAGTTATACAATAAAATCAAGTCTCTTGTATTTTGAAAATGAAACTCTTTAGTATCACAATTTCAATACTAGAACTGCAAGCAGTTATGACGGGGTCCAAGGCTCCCCGGCGTCAGTCGCCCCTGACGACCCGGGGAGCGCGCAAAAGCGGAACACAAAGCGTAATGGTGGGGAGGCAAACGTCAGGAAATATCGAGAGGTGTGAGCCGCGAGGTCTGCGGTACATTGCCATTGCAAATATCCCATTAACATTGATTGTGTAAAAGGGCCAAAACTGTTCTACGTTGACTATAGAGCCCCCTAATGGCCGATCTTTGCCAAATTTGGTGAGTCTCAGAGCGGCATGCCGAACAAGCATCACAAGTTTCATGTTGATAGCAATTACTACGGCAGAGATATTGCAATCGCAAATGGGCCATTTGCATGCATTGAGTTATCAACCAAAACACACAAACATTGATTATAGCGCCATCTAATGGCCGATTTTCGCCAAAATTGGTACATTGGTATTGCAATGTGGAAAAATAATCTCAAGTTTTGTGCTGATAGCCTTTAATTTGGCTGAGATATGATTAAGTTCATGTTTTGGTAGCCAGCTAGGAAAATGTGGTTTGTAAATTTGTTTGGTTGTAAATTGCGCATACTTTAACGTAGCACAATTCTTTTGATAACTCTTGGTCAAGTCCATCTGGAGATGCTATGTACCAGGTTTCGTGCAGATCGGTCGCACAACCTAGGAGGAGTTTGAAAAAGTTGGTTGTGCACATTGTGCAATATTGCGAAAAAACTACTTAGCAGAAATGGGCGTGGCCTATATCGTCAAATTCAGCTCAATTCAAGGAACACGTGGATTTAAGGATTTCTAATGTGCAATGAGTAATGTGGGCGTTATAGGCAAAAACACGTTTGACGTCATTATAGTGCCACCTAGTAGTCCACATGTGTAATTTTTGGTAGGTCAGGTCAATGACCCATTGTACATCTACCCTGTAAATTTAAAGTTATTGATTTCAGTGTAAGTGGTGAATCCAAATGTGGGTCCCATAGGCCACGCCCACTTTGACCAATCAGTACCCCACTGTAGGGGTGGCCTCAGGAGTGGCACTAGATGGTACCCTCCAATCTTAACTAAAAATTGGATGAGCCTTTCATGACATATAAACTTTTTGTACTTATAGTGCCCCCTAGTGGCTAATTTTCGTAAAATGTGTGAGGGACCTCCAGAGGGTCATGGCAAACAAGATATCTAAAGTTTCGCGTTGATAGCATTTATTTTGGCCGAGCTATGGCAAAGTTGGTGTTTTCATAGTTAGCTACACAAATTTGTTCGTGCATAATATGCACAATTTTTATCCTATTCTTTTGATAACTTTTTGTCAGGTCGGTCTGGAGATGCACCCTGCCAAGTTTCGTGCAGATCGGTCGCACGGTCTAGGAGGAGTTCAGCAAAGTAGGTTTTCGATGAATCGTAATTTTTCTATCATAAAAGTCTAGGCGGAAATGGGCGTGGCCTATATCAGGAGATTCACCTGGATCCAGGGAACATGAGGATATATGGTTTTTGAATGTGTGATGTATGGTTTAGGAGTTATAAAACCAAATGTGTTTTCTCTGCTTTAGCGCCACCTAGTGGTGGAAGTTGGTCAAATGTTGCGCCTGAGGCCCTTGCAGGGTTCTGGACCAGTCCTGTAAATGGCATCCCCCCCCCCCCCACCATGTACGGTTTAGGCTGTAGCGTGAGTTTTACGGAGAAGAATAATAATCTTTGCTTAAACAATAGGGTTCCGCAGCCCTGCTGTGCTTACAGCCTCGGGCTTGGACCCCTAATAAAGATATTAACCACTCAGCCCTACCTTGAGTTAACCCATAGTTGTGCTCATAGGTCTTGTGCTATTAGGTTTCTAAGTAGTAGGAGTAAGCTATATTTAATGTGTGTGGGTTAGTGGAGATTTCTTGGATTTAATGAATAAATGCTCCCACATACACACCCCTTTTAAACTCAGTTTTATGCTTTGCTTTCACAGAGGAAAACAGATTTCACTGAAAGCACAGATGCACCAAATCCAAGGTCAGGACAAGAAATGGCTTACTGACTTAGCAAAACAGAACTTGCAGTTTGTGTCGGAAATGTTCAAAATCATCCGTTAGAGATCCGACTTGGCCTGTATGTTTTGTGACAGGAAGCTTGGTTTCAGCAGGATTAGCATTCCAGGATGTCTGTCCTCACCAAAATACATGAGGTGATTTATTCCAGAATGTTTTTTTTTTTTAAGTATTTACAATTGCATTTTCTAAAAGTATTTTCAGGATTTCCACAACCAGATGAAATTATCAAGATGTGTTGTTCTAATAAAACTGGATGTGCGAAAAATGTGACATTTTACTTGGTGAACACACAGTAGCTCACAATAATATACACACACATACGGACATACACACATATACATTTATCCTGAATCCATACTGTATAACCTCTTCACCCCAGACAGATGAAACAAGACAAGAACTATAATATATTATCAAAGACGTTATGTTTTTAAAAGTCAAGAGTAGTATATCTGCTTAGTTTTATAAATATATAACAATTATTATTTTTGACTTCTTGGTATTATATATCTAATTATTATAACCAGAGATGTATGTATAAGCTAATAAAGTGTCTTTATGTAAAATCAACTCCTTTGCCTAAAGTGTTCATTGTATCAATGTGTGTTTTTATATATGTAACGTTTTATATATACTAGGGCTGTCAATCGATTAAAATATTTAATTGCATTTAATCGCACTATTGTCCATAGTTAGTTCTCGCTTAATCCCAAATTAATCACACATTTTTTATCTGTTCTAAATGTACTTTAAAAGGGATATTTTTAAGTTTTTAATGCTCAAGTGGTATTTCAGATTCTACGGACTTAGGTGGTAACTCAGTTCACATCGACAGTACATGTAAATAACTTTAGGCTGCGTATCATTTCTCTGTCTTAACCCTTCCCCTTACCCCTACCCCTTAGTTTTGCGTGCTCCCGTGAGAGTAAGTGCTGTCCCAATACTCATTTTGCTCAAGGGGTAGGGCTAAATGGAAGGGCTATATAACCCTTAACGCCAAGTAAGGACGCAAGCTTACTTGAACAGCAAGGGGTATCCAGATTCATTGCGCAACAAGGAACATGGCTGCCCGGTCGACCAGAGAGATCCATAAATGTAAGTATTTTTGGCTTAAAGAATTGATTTAAAAATGACGACGGCCCTGTTTTGTGCTCTACACAGTCCTGTACATATATATTTGCAACCATATTTGTAATTGAAACGTTTTTAAAAATCACTAGCTTGCTATGCTAACGCTAAAGTTAACGTACGTAACGTTAGCTACATTTGCACAACAGTCCCAACTTTACATATACTGTCCTGTATCACACAGGGACGCCGGAGGAAACCTAGCAGCTGATCCACTTTCTGGGCTGAAAACGAGCAGAAGTTTCTGCGTTAATGTTGTAGCCAGTCATTATTGTATTGGTACTGTGTTATTGTAAACGTGTAATTCATTCCTGTTCATGCACCTGTACATTATTGTTGGTTATGATACAGGACACTAATGAAAGAAATGGGGTATGGAGGGAAAGGTTACTGGCCAACAGGCATCTGACTGGGGTCAGTTTTGTACATTTGTGCCTTTGTTTTATATATGTGTGACATGTAAGTTATGGTTCTAATAGTTGTAATAATGTTAATTATTGGGCAATAAAGACTCAATGACATTCAAAACCGTGATAACTGAAACAGATATACAACACACCATGCAGTGTGTATACAAATATTTATTGCAAACAGACCTAAGTATGTATGATGATGTAACCAAGTTGCGTCTCATTTCATAGGGGTATGTTTTCACCCCTGCCCCTTACCCCTTGTTTTCGAGGGCCAAGGGCTAGGGGTAAACTAAGGGGTAGGGGTAAGATAGAGAAATGGGATTCAGCCTTAGTCTTGTCCAGAGAACCATCTGGAAGGGCTTTGAAACTCAACTTGCCATTCAAAAGACCCTTTTCTTTATCTATTTCTGCTCAAGGGGGTTTCTTTTTGTTTTGTTTTTTACAATCAAACAGAACAGTTAATCGTGCGTCAAACAATTAGTTGCGTTTAAAGGAATTTGTGTTAACTCGTTATTATCGCGTTCATTTCAAAAGTTCTAATATATACAATCCCTTGTTATGTTAATGTCATCTGAGCGGCATGATGTTTTTTTACTAAACATATTTGCTAATTCAAATTAGCTGTACATTAACATGAGAGGTTGGTATCTGGATGGAGTCTTTGCTGGTATATATACTTCCATTCTGACAAACATTTGGGGTAAAGCCTGTATATTATACTAATAAAAAAAAGACATACAGTATTTTCCCATCAAATGAACTCTGGTGATGGCTCCAGTGTAGCGTTGCAGTTCTTTATCAACAGCTCCGTTAAAACGTGATCAATTAAGGAGCCAACTGCTGCCATTTAATATAATCTTGTTTAAGATGGTTGCTGTCACTGCTCTGTGGCAGCACACTTTGCTAATAGTGCACACACTGCTGCTCCATCAATAACATTACTTGATGTGTGTTTGTGTGGTAAGCAGATCAGGCATTCTTTATTTATTTTATTCAATTATAGCATTAGTGTATGTGTATTTCTCTGTATGTGTGTGTGTGTGTGTGTGTGTGTGTGTGTGTGTGTGTGTGGTTGTGCTTGTGTGTGTGTGCTCTGTGTACAGTGAACAGATTGCTGGCTGGCTGCCAGAGGAAATGGTCCCCTATTATTTATTAGCTGCGATGGCAAAGGATCAAACAAATTTGAATATGAGCCACCCACGCAGCACTCACTCTCTCGCTCTCTCTCTCTCTCTCTTTCATACCACGTATGCACGCAATCACATGCACGCACTCACTTTTCCCTCTCACATACACACATAAAGTGTACAGTTCTCGTAGCTTCACTCTGCAATGCAGCAGTATTGGGCCCTCGGTGTCTCTGTCAGTATGCCAGTATACATGTCTGTCCCAGTTCCTCCATGGCTGGCTGTGCTGGTGAGTCACCCTGTCTGCTCGTCTGCCTGTCTCTGTCCTTTTTTCTGACAACACCCAACTGATTCCACATATTTTATGATTTGTCCTTCTTAGTCACTGAGAGAGTTGAGAGGAAAGACATGAGAGAGTGTGGCTCTGTTTAAACTGGGACAGGAAACCTGCAGAACTGCCTTATAGCCAAAATAGTTGGCCTTCCAAAGTTTAAGCTTAAACTTCAAAGTTGGAAGGAGTGAAAAGCTGATGGACAAATCACCTACAACATGTTTTGCTTCTTCACAGGGCAAAGCCTAGGGGTTTATTGTACATTTTCAAAATGAATGAATGAAAACCCCCATACACACACCACAGCAGTAATTGATGGCTCAGTAGAAAATGTCTTTTAAAGTAAAATCTTTTTTTTTCTTTCATGTTTTTCAGATAAGTTTTTGGCCTTTTGCGTTTTTTTGATAGTACATCTTAAGACTCAGAGAAAAGGGGGGAGAGAGGGCACGACATGTAGCCAAGGGCCATGGGTTGGAGTCAAACTCAGCCTTAGTACATGGGGCGTGCGCTCCACCAGTTGAGCTACCGTTAAAGTGACATCTTTTAGAAATAGTTCACTTAAAAAACAATATAAATTGTACATAGCATTCAGCTCTGTAGAGTTTTTTGTCAAATGTGTTCAGGAGAGCAGAGCACCCGAAAAACTAAAGCATATCAGTGCAAACAGACAACTACATAAAGTAGAGAGCAATAAAGAAACGTCTTAAAAAAATTCGGAACATTCCTGTGCAGCATTATTCAAGTGTCTTGTATCTATTTGTGGGCTCATGTAAATCTAAACACAATTATTTTTGCTAAACTATTGCAAAACAAAGCATTTCCCATGAAGGAATTTGTTTTCCACGCATGCGCACAGGAATTTTGGAACAAAACGTTTTTTGCATATTTTTTTTCGGATCCCATGCAAGTTAGTTTTCACTGATATGCTTCCATTATCCGGGCACTCTGCTCTCCTTAATGCCGTTCAACAGAAAAACTTAGGCATAAATAACCTATGGAGGTAAGTACTAAATACAATCTATATTGTTTTTGGGCGAAAAAAGGCGATTTGGTGTTTTTAAAGACTAATTAATTAAATATGAATTAAAATCTTTCTCAACAACAAGAGATTTTTGATGTTTAATATCTATTTAAAGTGCTCATTTTATGCTTTTTGGCTTTCTCCAGGGTATGCCTTGGAGTCTCTTCCCAGTTGAACGAGCATGAAAAAACCTCCAGGCCTCTAGGGGGCATCCAGATCAGATGCCCGCAAACATCTCAAATGGCTCCTTTAGACCAGAAGGAGCTGAAGTTCTGCTCTGCTCCATACAGATGTCTGAGCTCCTGACCCTGTCTGTTAGGGTGAGCCAGGGCATTCATTTTGCCTACTTGTGTCTCAATCTTTTGGTCATGGCAATGACCATAGGTTAGAGTTGAAACGTAGTCCCGTACAGTCCTGCGTTACAGCACCCATCCGACATCTAACCCTCAACAACATCCTGAGATACCTGAACTCCTTTACTTGGAGTAGTGAAAAGGAATATTCCTCTAAGGTAATTGTACTATATACAACAATATACAACACCATACACAATGTGATACCATTTAATACAGCAATGTTTTTCAACCTTTTGTTCTGCCATGACCCCCTTTGCAAACCAAAAGTTTACCCGTCTCGCATTGCCAGACCTTACTTCAGGCGTCAGGCTACACAGCACATATACAGTATTCTGGGATAGGCGAAAAGAACGCTGGGTTGTTTGCATTTCTTTAAACCAATCACAATCGTCTTGGGTGACGTGAGCTAGTCTCGGGAAGGAACTTGTTTTGGTTGAACATTTGCACCCGGCAAAAGAAAACGCCACATACAATATTAAATGAAGTTAAAGGACAATTCCGGCGCAAAATGAACCTAGGGGTTACCATGGGTACCGAGTCAACCGTTCTCTAGGATATGTTTTCATGCTAATCGAATGTGACCAGTTTTAGGGCAAACCATTAATTAGCTAATAACACTTGTCGTCGGGGCCACGCGAAAGTAAAAAGAAATTGCCATTTCTATACCACTAACAAGGCTCCAACTTCCACAGTAGCATAATGAGGGTCCCTACATGTAAACCGAAGCATTGAGAACTTTGTAAGTAGACAGACAGTTTATTAAAAAAATAGTTTAGAAACACTGTACCTTCACGTATACAGGCAGGTGCCATCTTGGGAAAACAGTCACGATCAGTCAAACGATGAACGCTGTGCAACCAGTAACCAGTAACATAGCTCAAGCACGGCATTTTGCACCGGAATTGTCCTTTAACTGTTCACGCAATACAGTAACGTGAGCTATTTAAATTAGCTGGATACATGGTTAATCGTCATTTGCTCTTATCAGTGACTTACCAAAACTTGCCATGCTTAGCATGTAGCTTGCTATCTCCAAGGTTGTTGTTGTTTCCCATAGCAAAGGTATTTTGAGAACAGCAACACACACAGAGGTGACGGGCAAAACCTGACATTGGATGTCAGGCTTTATCCTGGAAATGTACTTCTGCTGATCCAGACTATGCGGAGACTATGTGCCAACTCCAATTCCACCACACCCTCACGCACCCCCGCAGTTCGAGAACCACTGCACCACAGTGTAGGCAACTTGATGAAACACAACACCATAAACAATATATAATAAACCATCTGCCATCATATTGTCATGCAGTGTCACAACCAATTGTGGGTAAAAGAAAAAAATGCATGTCAGTATGACACCCTAAAATAGAATACAATATGATATAATACCGTAACACACAATACAATTCCATATTGCCACTGTCAGATAAAAACCTCATAGGGTTTATCCAAAGGTTCTGGATAGAGTTACATACTGTAATGCTACGTGTCCACTGGCTTCCCATTCATTGTCTATGTAAGCAGCTGTGCATGCCCTTTCAAAAAGCAGGGCATGCAATAAAGTTAGGTTTCAGGCTACTTTATGCAAATCATGGGTGTTCAGCTCGACTAGCTGCCTCTTGAAAACTCACGAAAATCTTATAAATTGACCGCTGTCGATCTGAAATGAAGACAGATTCAGCAATTGCATAGCCTATTTCTCACAAAAAATGTTTTCAGAAACACATTTCGGTGAACTATTTTGTCTGTTTTAAAAGCAGACATTCCCACGTGAAGCATTTGTCCAACCAGGTGCAGCCATAGCGGTTGTAGGAGGGTGTAGCCTGTTTTCTTTGCTTGTCAGTGGTCAGTGAAGAGAAACTGATAATTGACGCGTCCACCAAGCACATTTTATGGCAGCAATCCCTGCCGCCATGAAATGCCACAGTGGGCACGTACCATCAACCTTTGGTTTATACAGTTAAAGGGGAATGTGCTGTAACTGCAATAGCCTTTTTAAATATAAACCCAATGAAAATGTCATGTTCTGTTGTTTTTGCTACATGATAAAATATGGCATGCCAGCAGCCTGGCTTAAATTTGAATGTATTTTATTCTACAGGCCAAGTTCGAAGTCATAAGTTTGCTTGGCCCTCCTACTGCCAGCCCTGAGGCTGAGGGCCTATTTTGGGTTTTGGCATGGAAATCTAAGGCAGTGGGCAGTTTGATTTCATTTAAAATGCTCTTTTTCTTTCTCTCATTGTTCTGAATGGGCAGTCATAAGTGAGCAATGGGCAGTGAGGCAGATAGTCAAGCTAAATGAAGGCATACATCCTGTGCATATTAGTCCCTTAAATCACTGGCGTGCACACACACTCCTTTCTGCCTCATTGACCCTGCTTGTTCTTACATAATTGTCTGCTGAGCCTTCAATAATTGCTGGCTAACATGACCTTGCATGATGGTAACAGAACCTAAACTCTCCTTCCATGCCATGCCATGATCAGTGATTGTCAGTGTTTCCACTGGTTCAGTTTCAGTCACTGGGCTCCACTAATCCTGGATTGTGAAAACTCCTTTTCCCAGGAGTCACTGCAGGTGCTCTGCTCCAAGCACTCACAAAATCAACAAAAGAAATCATTTATTTTGTGTTTTTTTTAAATATACTTTATTTTTAAGTTTTAAGGTATAACACATACACTAATAAGAAACAGAAGAGAACAGTCAGGTCACTGAGGGTAATAAAGTACAAGGAAGAAAAAAGAAAAAAAACAACTATCATTGTGAGGAAAGAGGAAAGAGACTAACCAAGTTAGCCCCCGCATGACAGCACAAAAGAGATAAAGTTCATATAGAGTCAGTATTAGTCTCAGTCTATCCAGTCCACACAGATAACCAAGAGTATTCTTTATGGTAAGTAAATAGGGGAAAGGAGCGCACAATACAACATACTGTATCCATTCCACGTACCACATTTAGTCTGGAGAGAGATACATTTAAATAATAAAAATAATACATTAGTAAATAAACTAGAGTGAACACAGATTTTTCCTTTCTTGTTATGCAATATTTCTACTCACATGTAATACCCATTTTAACCAATACTTCTGACATGTATTAATAATTAAGGAGAAGATTTAGCTTTTCTATGTCGAACTGCTATCCACTCTCTGTTTGTTGGTGGTTCCTTTTTCTAGCCACTTCTTAGTTGTAAAAAAGAAACAGTTTTGACTGAGAAATGTGCGTATCCTTTGTCCAGAGCATCTTCAAAAATACAACTCAATGCCATTTCATGTTGTATGATGGGATGCAAAATAGTGACATCACATTGCATTATACAATATGTTACATGGCGTGCTCCTGTCCCTTATCATATCTTCAGAGGGAGCAGTGAGTTATGATGCAGGACAGCTTCTCAGTTTAGGGCTTTGGGGTGTTTTGTGTGTGTGTGTGTGTGTGTGTGTGTGTGTGTGTGTGTGTGTGCGGGGGTTGTTGAGTGGGTGTGTGAGAGACAGCAGCTTGTATCAGAAATTTACTCTGACAAGCTGAAGTCTCTGCTACCAAAACAGTAAAACTACTGAAGACATTCTCATTTAATATACAGTATTGCCAATTCCTCAGTAAATTAAATGGTAATCAGCACAAGCCCTGTACTTTTAAAGGAGCAGTGTGTAGGATTTAGGGGGCTCTATTAGCTGAAATAGAATGTTAAACAATAATTATTATGTTTTTATTAGTGCATAATCAACTGAAACTAAGAATCGTTGTGTTTTTTTAAACTTAGTACATAGGGAGCAGGTCCTCTTCCAAGGATCCCGCCATGTTGCACCACCATGTTTCTATAGTACAGTAGCCCAAAATGGACAAACCAAACACTGGCTCTAGACAGTATTTTTACATTACCTGAAAGCCACCGTGTTCTACTACACGTTTTGAACATAGACTGTAAAAATAATAATAATAATAATAATAATAATAATAATAATAATAATAATAATAATAATAATAATTACAGTGGCTATACTAAGGGAGGTTGTAGGCTGTGGTGAATAAGTGGTGTTTCAGGAGTTTTTTTAAAATGTCCAGGGATGTGGCATTTCGAATATCTGCATGGAAGGGTGTTCCAGAGGTATGGGGCTGCAACACTAAAGGCTCTGTCTCCAATAATGGGCATAGCGTCACCCATTGGTCTGATGTTTTGAAGCCTCGAGTTTGCATTTTGGCCATCGCCATCTTGGTATTTTGGAGCCAGAAGTGACCATATTTGGAGAAAAGGGCAGAGCTGGGGAGGATGACGCCTCTAAGCCGGTGTTGTGGATGGTTTCATGGTGCTGCGCTAAGCTAAACGCTAAAGAGGGAACGTCGCAGATTTTCAATCCTTCTGAAGCGAGTCATCCAGTGGAGGTTTACTGGCGGGTAAACCTCAGGGTAGTGGCGCCGTTTATCTGCATGTACAGCAGTACACAGAGCTGGTTGAAAATCAGCAAACTTTCCCTTAATTTACAAACTAATGCCAGCGGTAGCTAGCCAGCTTGGTTAGCATTAACATGAACAAGACATTTCTTGGCGACCAAAGTGTTCCAATTCACTTTAATGTGAAAACACATGTGATAGGGGCAAAGTTTAAGATGAACACATGGACAACATCCAAAAACACAGTGTGTACACATGGATACGCATATCTAAGCCTCTGTCCTGATTGACAGGTTGGCGTGGTGTGTAGCCACGCCCTAAAGCATCCCCTGCTTTATTGTCTATTTTAAAATAAATTGGACCATAATTTACAAAATGAACATCATGCTGTATTGAAGAAGACATGAAACTAGTGATTGAGGCCATAAACTCATGACTCAAAGACATCTGTAGAAATTGACATCTTTTTGGAGTTGCCCCCTGCTGGAAATGACATAGAATGCTGGTTTAAGGCACTTCTCTTTTTAGGCCCAGAAGTAGTTGCTTTGTTTGTAAAGGGAGGGGTGAGGGAAGGGGTATTGAGTGATTGCAATCTGCAACCTCACCTGTAGATCCTACACACTGCTCCTTTAATGAATGAATGAATTAATGAATTTATTGGTCGTAATCAAAGGGTAGGGTCAGAAGCTTCAGCTTATATAAGGCCCCCCCTTTCTTACATTGTTTAAGAGTAACAAACAAATTGGCAAGGAAAAAATGTATAAGACAAGAAAGTAAAATAAATTATACAAAAAAACTAAAGAACATATACACTTACCCAGATAACTTTCTACATACATGCATACATATAGTGTGTACTTACCTACATATATACATACATACATACACTCCTACATATACCCATAAGAGTCAGTATTTATATACAGTACATTGCCACCATAAGGTGAATAACATCCTAAGTAATGATGATAACCCTAATGATAATAATGATATTCATCATCAATCATCATCATCACCACCATTATAAACATTCTCACAGAATAATACCACTCAATGTCTATACTTATCTAGTGTCATGTCTTTGAACCCTTTTTTAAATTTGAAGACATTCCTACTATGTTTTAATTCCTCTGGTAATGCGTTCCATAACTTCATGCCACAGACAGATATGCACCTGCTTTTCATCACTGTGTTACAGGTAGGTTGTTTCCGGTTGAGTTCGCCTCTGAGGGCATAACCCCCTTCTCTTTCTCTAAACATGGTTTGTATGTTGGGAGGAAGTAGGTTATTTCGAGCTTTATACAGAACTAACACAGTTTTTTGGTTCACCAGGTCCATGAATTTCAGTGTTTTTGACTTAAGAAATAATGAATTAGTATGGTCATTGCAGCCAACATTATTCACAATTCGTATTGCTCTTTTCTGAACTGTGGTTTTGCATGCATTACCCCAAATCTCAACACAGTACGTTAAATAAGGTAGAATCAGCGTGCAGATCTATGAACACTCTTGTTCAAAAAATGTTGGTATCATCTGCAAAAATGACATATATCTATGAACCCTCTTGTTCATAGATCTGCGGTTAAGAAAGCATCTGACTTTACTCAACACCCCAATGCTTCTGGAAATGTTGGATCTTACGTGATTTACTTATGGTTTCCAACTGAATTTGTGGTCTATTGTTACCCCTAGAAAGGTATTTTCATATACTCTCTCTAACTCAACAGTTTCTATCCTTAAACTTACCTGAGCTGTTAAATGTGTTTTGTGATTTCCAAAAATCACAAACTTCGTTTTTTTTTCAAATTTAAAGATAACTTGTTTATATCAAACCACAGTTTCAATGTACCTAGTTCTACTGTTACCTTCTCCATTAGCCTTTGTAAACAGTCGCCTGAACAAAAAATGTTGGTATCATCTGCAAAAATGACATATTTCAATATATTGGACACTTTGCAAATATCGTTTATATACATAATGAATCATTTTGGTCCAACTATCAAACCCTGTGGCACGCCACACGTGATGTTACCTTGCTTGGACATGGCATTTCCCACTTGTACATACTGACTCCTATTTTTGATGTAGCTCTTCAGCCATTCCAGACCTACACCTCTGATGCCAAACCTTTCCATTTTCTCCAACATAATATCATGGTCTATGGTGTCAAATAATTTCCTATGGTCTATGAACACTCCAACTGCAAACTTCTTATCATCAATTGCACTTGAAAGCTTTTTCATAAGTTCCGTCAAAGCCATCAATGTCGATCTACTTTCTCTAAAACCATATTGACAATCAATTAATATATTGTGTTTTTCAACAAAGCAGTCCAGTCTGGCAACAAACAGTTTTTCAAGTATTTTTGAAAATTGAGATAAAAGTGAGACCGTTCTGTAATTTGTGTATACTTTTTTATCTCCGGCCTTGAACAGTGGAATTACTTTTGCTGTTTTCATTTTGTCCGGGAAGCGGCCCAATTGGAATGATAAGTTACAATTGCACGACAGAGGCACTACAATGGCTGAAATGACTTCCTTAACTATAGTCATGTCAATCCCATTCCAGTCTATGGATTTTTTGTTTTTAAATTTGTTTACAAGTTCAATTATCTCATTCTCTCCCACTTTTCTCAGAAACATTGATTCCGAATTTCTGGCTCCATAAATTTGTTCTACACTGCCCTCATCTGGTAGTATAATTTCCCCTGCCAGATTGGGGCCTACTGATATAAAGAACTTATTAAAACCTTCTGCCACTGCAATTATGTCACCGACAACTTTTCCGTTGTCTATAAAATGACTGGAGTAGCTGGTACCGGTTGATTTATTTCTGATCATTTTATTTAATATATCCCATGTTCCCTTAAAGTTATTTTTATTGATTTCAAGTTTATTATCAAAATACTCCTTTTTACTTTTTCTAATTATATCTGTTAGTTTGTGTTTGTATCTTTTGTATTTGATTTCTTTGTCTTTGGATCTACATTTAATAAATTCTTTGTACATACTATTCTTTTTCTTGCATGCGTTCAATATACCCCTGGTGAGCCAAGGCTTATCCCTACTTTTGTTTTTCCTTTTGCTTTGCCTGAATGGACAGCTTTTGTTGTAAAGTGCTAGGAAGGAGTCAAGAAATGAAATTTACATGAAGCATTCCACAGGTGATGAATGATATTCAGTTTTCATTTTTATACATACTGTATGCCAATGTATCATTAATAAATAATACATGTTAATTGATTATTATATTTAACTTTACAAACTCTTATTTATGAGAAGTACTGTTTATTGTTAATATATTCTGTCTGCACACATTTTACATCATCACTTTTAGCCATTTGTCACTATTTGCTTGAAAGGTTACTGAACATGTGCACAAGCAGGTACAGGATATACACTCGGACAGTGTGTGTGTGTGTGTGTGTGTGTGTGTGTGTGTGTGTGTGTGTGTGTGTGTGTGTGTGTGTGTCTGTGTGTCTGTGTGTCTGTGTGTGTGTGTGTGTGTGTGTGTGTGTGTGTGAGTGAGTGCTGAACAAAGAAGAGGATGAAAAAGTGTCTCAGTAGCTAAACTGCTTTCGCATCCTTCAGTGTCAGCCAGGCCGCCGCTCTCTTGCTATTCTCTGGTCTAGATCCCTCAGCAGCACACTTTAAACTGTGTATTTGAATAAGTGTGTGTGTGTGTGTGTGTGTGTGTGTGTGTGTGTGTGTGTGTGTGTGTGTGTGTGTGTGTGTGTGTGTGTGTGTGTGTGTGTGTGTGTGTGTGTGTGTGTGTGTGCGAGGATATATGAGGAGCATGGTGTTTAAGGAATCAGATCACAATCTGTAATGCAACTCTGCAGGGTTGGGAGACTGGGGAGGAAAGAAGATGAAGATCGAGAGGCGCAGAGAGAAGAAAATTTCCTATTGTTCTATGACATAAAAGGAAGTTTTTCCTCGCCGTCGCCGTGCTAAGTGCAATTGCTCTTGGGGGAATTGTTGGGTCTCTGTAAATTGTAGAGTGTTGTCACCAACTCAATCTGAAAAGTGTCCTGAGATAACATCTGTTATAATTTGACACTGTAAATAAAATTGAATTGAAAATAGAATACTTAAGACATCATCAGCCAGAGAAGAAGGCATACATGTTTACACTCTGTTGATGTTACACACAGGAAATACAGCACACATGCACAAACAGGACCTATACATGCATTAATGGAGAGCTGTCAGAGTGAGGGGGCTGCCCATTAACGGCATGCTGAGCAGTACTGTAACTGGTGCCTCTGCAGCTACCAGTACACACAGTACGCAAGTACATACTTGGTCTGTGCGTGGACTTGAACTGGTGACCCTGTGGTTCCAAAGCCAAGTCCTAAAAGACTGAGCTACTGCTGCCCCCCCAATTAGAGAAAGTAAAGCAAACTGCTGCTGAACTGCTGATAAAACACATGTACTATCCTATCTGCTGTAATCTCAAAGATTTTAATTTAAATAAATGTCTGTTAAGTATATCTAATCACTGAATGAGGTAACACACTGCTGATTGAGCCTATGGGTCACTGATGGAATTATTGCAGTGTTACGGACTAGGTGTCTGGTATGACATTTCCCAGAAAGAAAGCATTGTAAAACAGTTTTTCTTCATTGTATAGACACAAAAAAACTATACAGTTGTGTTCAAAATAATAGCAGTCCAACATCACTAACCTCATAAATCAAATTTTTTGGTAGAAGTGATATTTCTACATGGCAAATAATTTACTAGTAAGTGTTGTAGAGTCATAGAAAACCAACAGACCCAACAGTCATGACATGCATGCGGCTCATTCTGTGTAATTTAATCTGTAATTGAAAGGGGCATGTTCAAAATAATAGTGTTGTGTTCAGTGAGTGAGGTGATTGATTCTGTGAGGAAACAGGTGTCAATTATGGCCCATATTTAAGGAAGGAAGGAAGCAAATGTTGTGCATGCTGGTTATAGTGCATTTCACACTGAAATACTCAGCAAAATGGGTCGTTCCAGACATTGCTTTGAGGAACAGTGGACTTTGATTAAAAAGTTGATTGGAGAGGGGAAAACATATAAAGAAGTGCTGAAAATTATAGGCTGCTCAGCCAAAATTATTTCAAATGCCTTGAAATGGCATCCAAAGCCTGAACAACGTGGGGAAAAAACAGTCAACTACCATTCAAATGGATCGAAGAATAGCCAAAATGGCAAAGGCTCAACCAATGATCACCTCCAGGTAAATCAAAGAAGACTTAAAGTTACCTGTGAGTACTGTTACGATCAGAAGAAGGCTCTGTGAAGCAAAGCTATCAGCTAGAAGCCCCCGCAAAGTCCCATTGCTGAAAAAAAGACACGTACTGAATAGGTTGAAATTTGCCAAAGGACACATTGACTGGCCAAAGGAGAAATAGGGCAACATTCTGTGGACTGATGAGAGCAAAATTGTTCTTTTTGGGTCTAGGGGCCACAGACAGTTTGCCTGACGACCCCCATGCACTGAATTCAAGCCACAGTACACTGTGAAGACAGTAAAGCATGGTGGTGCAAAAATCATGTTATGGGGATGTTTCTCATACTGTGGTGTTGGTCCTATTTACTGCATACCAGGGATCATGGATCAGTTTCAATACATCAAAATACTTGAATAGGTAATGTTGCCTTATGCTGAAGAGGAAATGCCTTTGAAATGGGTCATTGTCTTTCAACAAGATAATGACCCAAAACACACCAGTAAGCGAGCAAAGTCTTGGTTCCAGATGAACAAGATTGATGTTATGGAGTGACCAACCCAATCCCCAGACCTCAATCCCATAGAAAACTTGTGGGGTGACATCAAAAATGCTGTTTCTGAGGCAAAACCCAGTAATGCAGAGGAATTGTGGAATGTAGTTCAATCGTCCTGGGCTGGAATACCTGTTCACAGGTGCCAGAAGTTGGTCGACTCCATGCAACACAGATGTGAAGCATTTCTCAGAAATAATGGTTATGCAACTAAATATTAGTGCAGTTCAAAGTAAAGCAAACCCTTGAGACATTTTTCAGTTTATACAGTACATGTTTGAGTTTGTAAAGAAAAATGTATATTACTGCTATTTTTTTTGAACAGCCTAATTCCTTTTTCTTCACTTTCTGTAAAGGTATAACACAAACTTGATCAATTTTGGTCATGTTTTGATTTGGAATTGAATGTGCAGTGTTCCCAATGCAATGATATTATGGAATTAAAAGCTATTCTAAGGATATTGAGCATTATTCACTTTTTTAAACACTGCTATTATTTTGAACACAACTGTACATACATTTATGAAAACTTAAAGCTCATGTATCAATAAAAAGACTCCAAATGGATAGAAAGGCCATTGAGCTGTTTGCACTGGTTTGATTTTTTGATTTGATTAGTACAACTTTTTTTTTTTGATTGTTGTTAGTTGTCCTGTGTTAGTTGGAAAGTGTGTCACAGCTCACATGGAGGAGAGCGGGCAGATGCAGCTCGGGAGACGTTCTCTGGAGCAGCAGGGAGTGAAGAGGATGGACTGTTAGACCCAGCCCGCTGTTCGGCTCTTTTTCTGTAACCAATGCATCACAAAAGCACAGCAGACCCAGCAAGCCGGCAAACCAGTGGACGACTGGCTAAATAGTTTGCTAACTCTGCCATGCCCCACGCCACACCGGTACACACGAAAAACGAGCGGACAATGTTGTCATTCACCCGGCGATAGCAATGTGCTTTGTGTGGATGAAGCATGAACTTGTTAAATTTGACTCATTTAGCGGCTGGCTCTCTGCCTCGTAACATTACTGCTTGTTTGGCTGTTACTGCAAAACCTCACCTCTGTGACTTCAAGTCAGTTTACACCGAAGTTAGCATAAAGAGGGGGGGATGTTTTTTGATCATGCACAAAACAAAAAACAAAACATACAAAAATTAAACCAATACCATGGATAGTGCCACAACACGTATTATTGAAACAATATTCAATGGAAAATAATATCAAGATGAAATAACATGGTGTCAACATAAAACACAGCGCTTTCAAGCCAGGGAGCGGAGTTCACATCCCAGCGAAAACAAAGTACTTAAAACGCCTGTTCATTCCTCGGGAAAAGTTCTGTGGTATCTTTAGCTTCGTTGCTGTGGTGCTGTGTGGAAGAGGAATTCACCGACACTGATCTTGATTATAAAAGGTTTATTACATCAAGTTTTTCAGCATCATGACGGGTCCTACGGAACCCAGAGAGTCACAGTCCAGAAATGCACTCTGTCTTGCTGCAGCAAGAACATGGTTTATAAGGGGTACGTTTAGGTAACATGTTAGATAAAGTAAATTGATGTGAGTTGGCAAGTAAAGGTCTGAGTCCCTTTGAGGTCAGAGTCTCTTTGGGGGGCTCCAACACTACACATAAAAGCATTGATCCCACTCAGCCACCAATCACAGAATCAAATAGAACATTCTCTTCAACACATCACTCCACTGAGAGGAAAATCATTAATCTTAGGTCACTAACACAGTGCTCATAATATCTCAGCACATTTGAGCTTTATACAGACTTGAACCTTATAGGCCATTCAGATACCACAAGTGTTTTAATCAAAAACTATTATTGTTTTGGTGCGTAAACTTAGCTGCCGTCGCCTCATGACGCTCACTTTTTCTCGGCTAAACTAATCTACGGCCTAATTTTCAATGAAAAATAAAATCTTAGAAATGTGGGAACATAGGCACGCTCCGGCTGATACGACAGATCTCTGTAGCCGGCATCACGGCGCTCCGTAGCGGCTAAACACAACTACCAACTGCAGCTGATATGACGGAGCTCTGTAAACACAACTACTCCTGCTGCTCAGATTTTATCGTTCTTTCGCACTATACTGTGCGACTGTTCATGCAGCACTTTACTTAGTTTAAAATATTTCTATTTTAGGTATATAATATATGGTGTATTGGTGAAGTAACACTGATCACTTTAAGAGGGGATACATTTTGTCCCTACAGGGGATACAAATAATTCAGCAGAGGTAGGGATATATTGACCAGAAAGGGGAGAAAAAAACGCATCCTCCCGGAAAATCACACACTGCAGACAGGTAAAGACAGGCCTGTATTGTACCAACATATTAAGCAAACCCCTATCAGGTGGTTTCTTTCCAGTTGTTTTGGTCTAGTTCGATTACTGTCTATCACACTAGCCCAAATTAAATGAACCAAATGGGAAACACACCAGTGTTTTATTAAACTGCAATGAACAGGTTAGGTGTGAAAGCACCCATAGTTCTTGAGTTTAGTTCCTGGGGCTCCTTATTTCCTGGGAATATTTGATTAAAAAAAGGCTGTAAAAGGGCTTGTTGTTGCTGGTCCAAAGGTAACGCAGTACAGAGAGATAACTTGAATTACAATAGAAAGACATCCGTATTCTCTGTCCCATTCACCCTTCTCGACTCCCTCTGTCTCTAAATGTTAGAGATAGAAACACAAGAAGCTGGATAAGTGCTGTATTGTACTCACTAATCTTCTACAATGAAAGTACTGTAATCACCTATAACCAAAAATAACACTGCTAACAAATACCAATAAATGGCAAACAGTCAATGTGCTCCCAGCTCGGCTATGCAAATGTGAATTGAGCCCCTCATCTGAGCAAAGCTTTGTTTACTCAAAACCAAGACGGATGAGCTAACATTCCTCCTGCTACTCTGCCACTATTGGCAAAACAACAGCCCCCTGATTGCAAGCTCTGTTCATTTGCATTGGACACATGGTGGAAATGAGATTCCCATGGTGATGGATGGGCTCAGTCTCCATGCTATTTAAACAGGCTGACTGGAGACCTGTGGGGGGCTGTTTCCAGCTCCACACAATCCCAGTTTCTATATCCACTGTGACCTCACAATCCCTTCTCAATATAATAGACTTGGAAAGGGAATTGCCACTATGGTTGACTAATGCTGTGTTACCACGCTGATTTATTTAGCAAAATAACTTGAGAATGATACAGATAAATAGAGATGGCTTTAAAGCAACACTAAAGCACTTTTCTGCGTCGCTCCCCCAACAGGTTTGAAGCGGAATTGTCCGCGTAATGTCTCATTATGTCTCGTTCGAACTACAGATCCGCTACCCGATCTGGCAAACTTGCATAGTGCGGTTATAGCCGATAGAGGGCCACAAAGTGAATGCAGAAGTGCCGTTCACCCTGTTACGAGTTGATGAACCACTGAAACATTATTTTGGTGCAAGTTTGCCAGATCGCGTAGCAGATCTGTAGTTCAAATGAGACATAAGAATAATGGTAACGGTAATGGACAATTCCGCTTCCAACCTGTAGGGGGACCAAAGCGGAAAAGTGCTTTAGTGTTGCTTTAATTGCTCAGCTCTCTTCTAAATGCAACAACTCGCTCGTCTGGATGCATGCGGACGACTCATATCACTGCAAATGAGGCTGCATTTAGGGCTTTCATATCAGCGCAATGCTGGGGGCTGTTCATCAACAATGTTTGCATCTCAAAATGTGGCTGTGACTTTTAATATGTGTCCTTTCCAAAATACTAAAGATCTTTTTGAAAGTGACTAAGGCTGTGTTCACACTGCCTGTCTCGGTCCGGCAAAAACGCAGGTCTTTCCATTCATTTTGAATGAGGGTAGTGCGTTTAGGCTGCGGGGGTTGCCGCAAATAAACGCTCAAATAAATGCAGCAGGCCTGCGGCGAAAAGTTGAGACCCACTCAACTTTTGGAAAAACACAACCCCACGTCACGCTGCGGTGGCCAATCATAACGTATCATATCGTAACCCGAGATCAGACTTGTCAGAGTGTTTTGTGCTCTGGTTTGAGGCGGTGTGAGAGTCCCGTACACTTAATGGACTGTTTCATTGACACTCCCCCTGCCGCACCACCCTGCGGAAAAACGCCAGATCACTTTTCTTGGTGTGAATGGCTACTAACCAATTCATGGCACAACTTGTTCTATTTGGAACTGAAAAAATCTAGGTAACTTTCACATTGTTGTACATTTCCTGCAAGTCAAGGATAACAGGAGCTACCGGGTGGCGGTTTGACAAAGCCAGCTATGTTGCTACAAATAGTGGTTAGAGTCTGTTGATTGAGTGAATGATTAGTGGATTGTTTAGTGTTTGGCACTAATTGAAACTCAGCAACATTTTAGCAAAATGTGTTATGTTTAGCAGATTTCCCTGACGATGAAAATTTAGGCAAACACTGCAGTTAACACCCATTTAAATGGACCAATTACACCATTATGAGTACTGTGTATGGAGCAGCAGCAAAAGTTTGGCAGTGAGAGAAAGAAGGTCTATATACCTTAGTGATCCACCGAGTGCTGATATTGTCCTGTTTTGTGCTGACCATAGGCCTTTCAACCTGGCACACTAGCACTTATATTTGTTCCTTTTGGCTAGTTCTATTGCATCTCTGACATCAATGTGTTTGTATCCAAGCAGACAAATGCATTACAAGATACACAGTAGCACTAACATTAGCTGTTGTTGTTAATGGTACAATGTTAATGCCTAGTATTGCTGTCAATAGCCCAGTAATGAGGGAATCCACTTCATTCCAACTGTAATCAATAAGAGTGTTGTCTGAATGAGGCCAGTGTGGCTGCAGGCCAGATGGATAAATATCTCTGTACTGAGCCTCTATGGCACACTGGTGTTTTATACCCTAACATAAAAATAAATAAAAAAACTTGTCATCAAAGCAAACACAATTTTCACTGCTTGCGCAGTTACCGGACGGTTATACTGGATGGGAATTGTTAGAGTGTTACACATCAAAGGCCCGGATTGACAGCCAGTGTATAGTGTGAGGATAACAAAATAAAAAATAAAAAGTCCTTAAAGGGGAAAATGGATCGCTTTCTTGTGCGGAGAAAACCACAATTAACCAGTGCAGATAACCCAACACCTAAAGAAAAGAGAAAGAAAAAAAACGTAACAGTAACATGAAAGGTACCTGTCTAATAGCTTTAGCTGGACTGGGGATGTCAACAGCCCTTAGCGTCATTTGTCGGGAGAAGTATTGCTAACATAGTGCCAAGCAAGCTGAAGAGGCACTTAGAAACCAATCATCAACCTTTCACGTTGAGAGAAACTTGGCTTGGTTTGGCCAGGGTGAAAGCACAAAACCCAAATATTGTGACAAACCACTGTATTTTGCATTGAGAGGCATTAGTTGCCATAACCATACCCCCCGAGTTGGCTGAGGTGCTGGATCAGGATTCAGGGGGTGAACATTAAATCAAGGCCCCTAAAATCTTGCTTCTTTTCCCAACTGTGTGCTGAGATGGAAGCTGACCACCAAAGCCTTGTCGTCCACACAGAGGTACATTAGCTTTCACAGGGGAAAGTCTTGTCCCTTCTTTATGAGCTTCGATGAGAGCTTTTGGAGTTTTTTTCAAGTGAACACGCGTTCCCACAAAGACAAGCTCGAAGATGAGAGTTGGTGCGCCAAGCTGGCTTACCTTGCAGACATATTTGGGCATCTCAGCGAGTAGAACACCAAGCCTCAGGGCAGGAATGAAAACATTTTATCTTCCACAGACACGTTTCAGGAGTTTCTGTGCAAGCTTATTCTATGGAACGAGGCTTTGGAATAGGGCTCCATGGACATTGGCATTAGTCGTGCCATGGAAAGCCTGTATTTGCCGAAAACCTTGAGACATTAAAAGAGAGATTTGAGCGCTATTTTACACATGTGGCCGACTTTGCGGACTATGACTGAATTTGAGACCTATTCAATCAGGACTCCTCAACAGAAAAGTTTATTTTGTAAGAAAGAGAGAGGAATGCACAGAGCTGTGTGGACCACACAATGAAGCTCAAATTAAGTGATCTTAAACTTCATCAGTTTTGGTTGGCTTTGGCAGAGAGTACTCAACCATCTCCCACCATGCTATTAAGCAACTTCTTCTTTTCCCTACTACCTACCCTTTGTGAGTTGGCATCCTCTACCCTGGTTTACATGAAGAGCAACAGGGGGTCATGCCTCTCTGTTGAACAGGACTTGCGATTGGCCCTCTCTTCAGTACCACCAAGGATTACAAAAATGCCTGACAAATGCCTCAGTTACATTTACAATTTCAACAACATTTCTTCTTGTTTAACGTAGCAGCTAGTTTTCATTCTCAATGTATTGTAATGTAATTTTAATTGCATACTTATTAGCTTTGTCTGTAAAACGGGATTACATCTTCAGATTACATCACACACACACAATGTTTCAAATTAATTTATTTAATTTTCATCATATTTCATTATATAGTTGTTATCAAATTGTACTTGGCATTAGTTAATAAAAATAAACTTTAACAGAGTGATGTGAGTGATAACATGACTATTTTGGACTGATATGAATACAGGTGTGCCTTGAGTTTTGCTTGCATTTTGGTGTAACTTGGGCACAAAAAGTTTGAAAACCACTGCTCGATTTGAGCTTACAATGAGTATATGTGAATATATATATTTATTTGCAAGAAAATGTACTAACCCACAAACACTCAGGCATGTGGCCTGCGTAGAACTGCACAAGGTCTAAAAGACATTTATTTTATTTATCGCATCTGTGCTCAGTCACAAAGCGATCAATCACAGGCACAACAACCGTTTCATTTCCTGCAGCACTATAACACCATTGTTTTAGGCTAAGATTAATGGAGCACCACATACAGCACACACAGTACACTTACACAAACATCTACACAAAGAAACACACATGTGCACACTCTGTTGGTGTTGACCTGCAGGCTGCAGGGGAGGGCAGTGGAAGACAAAGAGACAGGTAATTTGAGGTTTAAGATAAGAGATAAACAATTTTGTAATTAGCATTGTATCACTACATTAGCTAAGATACACAATGTCAGATGCATGCTATTAAATACACACAGGCTAATTGTATCTTTGCAATGTCATACATTTAAAAAAGGCATACACACATACTCAGTGCAAGTGAAAACTTTAAACCCACAGCCAGTGTGGTCAGTGAGATAACATTGTTATAGCTCAAAATAACTGTTTGAGGACCAAAGAGGTCAAATTATCCAATATTTTACATAGGAGATAAGTACAAGATACAAGAAAAGTCAAAAAATTAATACAATTTTGTTTGTTTTTTTCTTCTTCTTCTTCTTCCTAACCCCATATCTTGTGACCCTTTGGAGGGGCCCCGAGCCCTAGGTTGGAAACACTGGAACAAACTACCAATCCGTAAAGGAGGAGGATAAACAAGCTCCGCTTTAAGCTGTTACAACAGAAAAATGCTACTTACACCTTCATGCATCACAACAATATTTGTTAAACAATTGAATAATATTGTATATGATATTTATCGGTAACAAGAGGCAGATTACTGCAGAATGATTACTTGTACATTGTGCAATCGTATATTTTGCTGATACTTGGAGGTGCAATGTATAGTTCCTGGCCACATGCTCCAAAAAATAGGGGGCAGCATTTCACCTTGTGCAAGAATTCCATGATTTACTGATTGCAGCGATGACACTGTTCAGGATTGTGTAGTTAGACAGACAATAAACCTTGCAATGTCCTAAAAAACCTCAGCAGAGCACACAGAGACCAACAACCCCGCAGACAGGAGGCACAAGTGTAAACCTGCTGTACCCAGAGTCTTTCTCGGCAACGCCCGCTGTCTTGTCAACAAGCTGGACAACATGAGACTGCAGATTACCAACTGCCACACTGATAACTGGCTGCAAGGAAATAACATCACACACTTAGCTCTCGAGCTAGCAGGCCAAAAAACAAAACTCTGCATTGCTTCGCCACCTACATGAGGGCTCTAATCTCTGCCGGGATGGGGCTAGAGTCTCCAGGGACCCATCCATTGCAACAGTCTCTTTAACTCTGACTCTTAGTTTGAGTGTAGATCTTAATTTTAGTTTTAGGTGTAAGCAGCTAACTGTTGTACTGCTAACAGTGTATCATGTTGGACTGAGAGCAGACTGGACGCTACAGTGACTCACTATCGCCTCTTGAGGTACAATTGGTATTACAAGACAGGACGGGCCAGGCTTAGCATGCTCATTTCACTAGATATCTCTGCAACACAATCCGTAGACTTCTTTGACATAACGTCAAAACTGTTACTTCTGTTGACTTCTGGCCATATCTTACACATTTAAGCACCTTTAAGTGAATCTGGATACTTAAGATCTGAATACTTCTTCAGCCCATAGACTGTATAATAATAATGGAAAAACCTTCTGGGCCTGAAAATTGAAGCCAATGCAGAAGTGCCTTAAACCTGCATTCAAAAAAAAGATGGCGACGCTCATGTTGCCAAACTTGAGGCTTCAAAATGGCAGTCCGCAAACCAATGGGTGCCGTCAAGGATGCCACGTCCACTCATTTTATTGTTTTATTGTCTATGCTTCCACCACTGCTGAGACCACAGTGGCAGTGGAGCAGCGTTTTGTCAGATACTAAACCATGTGTGTGGGCTGCTGTTGTTAACTTTGCACACCATTGGCTGTGGTCCTAACCAGCATTCAGCTCTTCAGCAGGAGACTCCACAATCAATACACTTAATCTCACACAAATAAATTTGCACACAGAGGATATGTCATTGGACCGCCTGTGTGTGCAAGTATGTGTGATCCCTCCCAGGTTGTAGTGTAGTATACATAAGACAAAATATGATTCTGAGTTTGGGCTATAAACCTGAATTAAGTCACATAATTCCCCAACAAAACAAAACTGACAGTTGATACAATTATTGAAAATATATTTTGGCCACATCATCTAATACTGCAGAGAAGAGGGAGAAATTGAGATGGGAGCTGCATAGAGTGATGCAGACAATGAGAAGCATGACTCATCAGTTTTCTTTCTCATTAGAAGTCTTGTGTGTGTGCGGAGATGTTAAAATGTTTAGGAGGCTTCTCCAAGCCGGGGCTCCCTCTCACCTTTGCCAAGTCTCATTTTCTAACAGTAAGGAAGTGACACAGAGATGTACCTGAGGACACTCTGAAATAACTCAGAGTCACATCTAAAAGCATTTAGGATGCTAATGAATGCATCCTTCATGAATCAGGAGAACTCTGTCTGAAAGTCTGATATGCTCTCAGAATATTTCTTATTCTGCAACCTTGTTTGCTATTTCCTCTCCTTTTCCTCCCACACAGCTCTTACTTTACTGTTTAACTGGCTGGTGGTGGTGTTAATTTGTGCAACTTTCAATGTTTTTTAACTTGTTTATTTAAGTTGTACATATAAAAATATGCTTTTTGCATTTGCTACATTAGCTTAGCTAGCAAAAATTAGCAAAGAATATGACAGAAAAAATAGATGTCATTAACAGAAAGTTGTAATGATCAATGCTTCCCTCTATAACATTTACATGTACAAACCTATACCCTAGCCACATTTTGTTTGCAGTGCTTTCTCTGTTTGCGTGTTTGCCACTGTGACAACGTGATCGTATAGTGCCATCATGTACATCCCCTTTATCCTGGATACTGGCACTGAACACTGATGAGATACCATGCAGATAGTCCATATCCACAACATTCCACTTCCGGGATTGCTCCAGTGCTGCCAGAAATTCCGCCAGATCACGCTCTTTTCGCCCCGGATGTCCGTTACCTTCTGGTTTCTTTGTGTTGGCATTCCAATATCCGGTGGCTTTATGAGGAATATGGTTAACTGCTCCCCAGATCTCTGCAGGGTAAATCCAGACAGCTAGCTAGACTATCTGTCCAATCTGAGTTTTCTGTTACACGACTAAAACAACTTTTGAACGTACACGTTCCACCAAAACAAGTTCCTTCCCGAGGCTATTTTGCAGCGGCACCGTGGCTCTGTCGGGCACTTAGCGCTGCACATGATGATTGTGATTGGTTTAAAGAAATGCCAATAAACCATAGCACGTTTTTCTCCCAACCCGGAATTCTGTGTGGACTAGCCAGACCCTTCTCCGCAGCATTGTGGAGGAAGGTCTGGCAATGCAAGACTACAAGGCAGTCAGATGAACTGCGGAGGTCAGAAATTCAGGTTTATAAAATCTGTAGAATTCAACAAAACACAAAAAAAATATTTTGTTTAAAAGGTCTAAAGGGTCCAGAAAGGTATTGAAGATGGTGGGATTATATGCAAATTTGCAGCGCTCAAGTGAGTTGAAAATGTCAAGACCTGGTGAAAAATGCGTGCTTATGCCAGGGTTTTACGTGCGTTACCTTCCGCTTTATTTGTGTTGGCATTCTAAACGCTGGTTGATTGTCATGGGTCAGTGTCTGTTTCCCTGTCCTGCCTGTTATCCTCTCCCCTTTTCCCTGTGTGTGTTGTCTGTGTGTTTGTCTTCACCTGCTGTGGCGAGAGGCGTGTCTGGGTCAAGAGGCGTGGTCATTCTCTCCTGCTCCGTTTCCAGCTCAGCTGCAGCACATCTCCACTAATCACCCAACAGTTATCTACCCGGGCTGTTCACCTCTTCAGCGCCAGTTCGTTGCAACCATTCATGTGGTAACTTGGCTCCAAAACCTACTAGCGATTCCACGCCTAGCATCTCGGCTTTAGCGCTGTGTTTGTGTTTCCTAGTGCTTGGCTCACATGTTATCTCTGTGTTCAGATTCCGTCTCTGGACTTGCCTGCCGCCTGCTCGCCTCTCCACCCCGCACTCATCACTGCCTGCCTCTCCACTCAAATCTCCTCGCCGCTCACCTTGTCACTCGTCTCCCCGTATAAACACCTGGGTGAGTCAGGACCGGACTCTCTTCGCAACCTCCGTCGAGGCTCAGTCTGTCCAGCCACACGCTTGCCTGCCTCCAGCTGCGCCCCCACCTGGAGCCACTCCACCTGCACCATTCCTGCCTATTCCAAGTTTGTTCAAATAAACATCTAAACTGCGCCCCTGTTGTCTGTGTGTTTGTCTGAGTTCTGGGTCAAAATACAAAAACATAACATTGATTTATGAGGACTGTGATTAACTGCTCCTCAGATCTCTGCAGGTTTAATCCAGACAGCTAGCTAGACTATCTGTTCAGAGTTTTCTGTTGCACGACTAAAACAACTTTTGAATGTACACATGATCCACCAAGACAAGTTCCTTCCAGAGGCTATTTTGCAGAGGCGCTATTTCGCGTTGCGACCCCAAGACAATTGTGATAAAGAAAAGCGCAGTGGCGATCTGGCAATGCAAGACTGTCTCTCCCCAGACACACTGATGCTCAGATATTGTTTAGCAACGGCACCTCTTACAATATCGGAGAAAATGATGATTTGAAAATGTTGTACTGCACATCCCTATCAGCTGCTTTCCAGTTAAACTGCAGGCTGAGGTCAATGTGATAACATACGGTGGGAGGGCTTCATACTGCATTATACTGAGACAGGGAATGAAAGGGTCCAGGGACTTTCCTTTTGCCAGCCTAAGCACTTTGTGAAGCCCAGCTCTGTGTGGTAATTGACTGGACTCTTCTTAGTCATCTCTAGGTTGCTAATTACCGGCTCTCGTTAATGACTACCTGCATTAGATGTAATCATATGAATAAAACATCCAGTTGTGAAGAAAAACCAAGGTCATTTATTGGGTCTTTACAACCTACTGTTTTACTTTCTTCTGTAGATGTGAAGAAGCATTCTGCAGCACACTAACGCAAAAACAAGCCAAGCCCAAAAAACGGTTTTTGTTTTGCAATCTGTGTCCGTAATAAGCTCTTATGTCACAATTGTAATTGCTGCCAGCAGACCAGGTCTATAAAAATATAAGTAAGATTTGTAACTATTTGAAATCTCTTCATTATTTTTGATTTACTCTACAGTATTTAATGCACATTTGCAGTAGCATTACTGGTGTGTCTTTCTTATGCACAACAGTAGAAATAGCCTACTGTCACTGCTGTTTGTGATTGCTTTTTGTTTTAAATTAGTACTTGTTCCACACATTTGTAAGTTCTATCTAAACATAGCAACAGAGATGACCAGCGCATGCACGCATACTCACACACACAGATATTAGCCCTATATGTGATTAGGAAACGGCTAGTATGGATTAATGGAAGTACATTTCCAGGATAATTGCCTGACATGTCCCTCACCTTCTGCTCTCTGTGTGTTGCCGTTCTCAAACTGCATTTGCATCAGGAAACAACAACAAACTTCGAGCTAGCAAGCTACACGCTGAAATGCTTGGTTCTTTCAGGTAATGATTGTAAATATTTACAAAGAATATGTTTCCGGCATTTACTATCTAACTGGGGCGTTTTGGGACCGATTGTTGGGATTGCGGGGGATGAAGTACACACGGCCATAGACTGGTAAGCGCAAATTATGTTTAACCATGTATCCAGCAAATATAAAAAGCTCATGTTACTGTATTGTGTGAACAGTTAACTTCATTTAATATTGTATGTGGTGTTTTCTTTTGCAGAGTGCAAATGATTGTGATCGGTGAGTGTTTTTTTCTCCTATCCTGGAATGTATGTGTAGTGTCCTCCTCACTGTGCATGCCATTGCCACTGCCGCCGACACCACCACCACCACTATCATCAGCCACGGGAGCTGATGAAGGTCCTGCTACTGCCGAAAACATGTCTTTTCACTTTTCTCTTTTATTTGAGCCGCTTGGGTCTTTAGATCATTGACATAAAAGAAAGGTTTAGATTTGTCTTGCTCCGTGTACTTCCGAGTTCTCCTGTCACCGTGTGTTTATCTTTCGCGCCGGGCCCCGCACTGTTACGGACTAGTCCATTTCATTGTGAAAGTAGGGGGTGCAAGCCGGGCGCCTGCAGCTGCAAGGAGGGCGCCGATTTGCCAATTCCCCACACAGTGAAATGATAGATAATAGAAAACTGCTTCGCGGCGCAGAGGTGAACTGTCCCCCGCGCGCCCCTCCCTTTTTCCCCTTCTCACACACAGCTTCTGTACACAGCACTTCCAGCAAGCAGGGGCGCCTGCAGCTGCAGGGGGCGCCGATTTGCCAATTCCCCACACAGTGAAATGATAGATAATAGAAAACTGCTTCGCGGTGGAGGATTTTTTTTTTTTTCAAGTGCTCATGGCGCCCCCCCATGACTCATGATAAAATGCTGCCCGGGTCGCTCGTGCCAAAAACCGCCCCTGGGTCTGGCAATGCAAGAGTAGTAATTCAGGTTTGTTTTTGTTTAGAGCTTTCAAAAAAGTTAGCGTTTGAGAACGAGCAGCAGGCACACTACGAGATCAAGTGTAGGAGTGTATGTTTGTTTGTGTGTCTGAGAGAGACAGATACAGAGAGACTCATTGGATAACCACTGTATTGTGAAGCCAATAGTATCCTCTAGTATAGAGCCTCATAGACTGAATGCTAACTGAAGTTAGCGTAGTGGCTCGGTTGCACAGATAAGCTAAGCAGAGCTAAGCGTTGCTAAGCATGGCTACATCCATACCTCCTGATGAGTCTCCACTGCCCCGCAAAGTAACATCGCTGTTCAGGAATACCAATAAGGAAATAGCTGATCTCAGGGAAGATGTTCGTCGGATGTCCGAGGAATTAAAGAATAAGGACGCCCTGCTGGCCGCCTGTTTTGATGTAGCCCATGATCAGTCGTTGCGGATTTCAAGTCTATTGGCGACCCTCCAGGATACGGTGCACTGGGACCGGTCCACCTGTCCACGTCCGTCCTCCTGCTCAACGCCGACCGTCAGGCCGTCCTGGACTGAGGTGGTCCACGGCCGGAGGAAAGCCGAGGGTGGGGCTGCATTGCCTCCTGCCCTCAGCCTTTCCAACCGCTTTGGTGCCTTGTCGGAGCTAGATGCCGACCTGACTGGCTCACGCTCGATGACCGGGGTTGGTGAAGTGCCTGTTGCTACCTGTTGCATCCCGACCCTCCCAGCAGAGGCTGCCATGATTCCTCATGGCTCGGTGCCCGGTGGTTCCAGAGCTCGCCCCGGTGCGCAGCCGGCTCCCCAGCAATCACCACGGGGGAGGACTGCTGCACGACCGGCTCACCGGATGTCGTTGCGGGAGAGTACTGCTGCACGGTCGGATCACCGGTTGTCTTCGCAGGAAGGGGCTGCTGTCACGCGCCAGGAGCTTCTACAGGATGCGGGTGAGGTAGGCCTACTATCTCCTACTTGTCAATGTCCATCTGGTGCTGTTGCGAACTGTTGTCCTTTGGACGCTGGCCGTTCATGCCAATAATCATTGGTGACTCCATCACCAGAGGTATGTGGTTTTTTAATGCCGTAACACATTGCTTCCCAGGAGCCAAAGTTGTAGACATCCTTGCCAAAGTTAAGGCCCTGATACCATCCCTCCTGATTTCCATAAAACGCATCGTGGTTCATTGTGGACACAATGACATGTCCTGTGAGGAAAGTGAACGCACAAAGCGAAGCTTCAAATCTCTCATTGACACTGCCTCTCTCGATGCCCACTGCCATCTCTAGGTCGTGGATCATGCCTTTTTAGCAGACTACTCCAACTTGACTCCTGGCTCCAGTCTACATGCAACATTTACAATGTAGGTTTTATTGACAATTTTAATCTGTTTTGGGAACGTGGCGTGCTGTTTGGCAGGGATGGTATTCATCCAAACACACGAGGCAACCAAATGCTCTGTGGGAACTTGCACCATGCCCTGCAAACACCGACTTTTAAATGACTGTTTACATACTGTGGACATGTGCACATGCACGCTTCCACAGATGAGCTCCATCCACAGACCAGCTCCACCATCCCAGTCAGAATCAGTAACAGACAAGACGGATCGGTGAAGTCACTATATAACAACAACTACTTAACTGCAAAGACAATGAATTTAGTATCTATTTCTTGTCAACCACAGTCTGTCACAAAAAATGAGACAGCTAATAACTTTAACACACTGACATTTGCACTACTAAACACTAGGTCCCTGGCAGGCAAATCATTCTTAATCAATGATCTTATTATTAAGCACAACCTTGATTTTATGTTTTTAACTGAAACCTGGTTTGACAATAATAACAGCGCTGCTGTCCTTATCGAGTCAGCCCCCCCCCCCTGGCTTCAGTTTTATGAATGAGAATAGAGTTAATAAGAGAGGAGGTAGGGTCGCTATTTTGTTTAAAAACTTATTCCTATGTATATTAGTATATGTATATTTCCGTTGGAAATTTTGCTTCCTTTGAGTATGTGGCTCTTCAGCTAAGGTCCACTAATAGAGCTATATTCCTAAATATCTACAGACCACCTAAGTACTGTGCAGCCTTTTTTGATGATTTTGCTGAACTACTGTCGATCTGTGTTGACTTTGACTGTATAATTATTACGGGTGATTTCAACATTCATGTCGACAACCCTGAGGATAGTACAAAGGAACTGTATTGTATCTTTGATAATTATAGACTGACTCAACATGTGACTACAGCCACACACAACAAAGGTCACATCTTGGACTTAATTCTCTCTAAAGGTTTGAACATTTCCAAAGTTGTGGTGAATGATATTGCTCTCTCTGATCATTCCTGTGTGTTTTTTAACAGCTCTATAACTGCGAAAAAAATTGTTCAAACTAAGGTAATCAGAAAACGATACATAACTGAAAGCACCAGTGATGAATTCATTCAGCTTTTCTCGTCCACAACAGCCCCCTCTGGAGCCTCAGTAACTGAGCTTGTAGATAATTTTAATTGTAGAATGTCAACTATTATTGACACCATTGCTCCCGTTAAGGTCAAAACTATCTCTAGTGAGAAAAAATCTCCATGGAGAAATGTTGCACCTGTAAGATTCGAAAAAAGAGAGTGTCGAAAAGCTGAACGCAGGTGGAGAAAAACTAACCTCCATGGCCATTATGAAATCTATAAAGAGAGACTTTGTATTTATAATGTGGTACTGAGGAGTGAAAGGCGGTCGTTCTTCTCCGAAATTATTGCTAAAAACTTGAATAATTCACGTGCTCTATTTGCTACTGTCGATTAGTTATCAAACCCTCCAGTACCAGTAGCAGCTGAATTTTTGTCCACCGAAGCCTGCAATAACTTCGCCATCTTCTTTAGTGAAAAAAATCAGAAAACAGTCAGTGCATCCATATCAGGTAGAGGATATGTGCTGTCTCAGTTTTTAAGCAAAACAAGACCCCATATGACACAATTTCAAACGATTCACCAAGGTAATCTGGCAGATATCATACAAAATCTGAAAACCTCTTCCTGTTGCCTTGATGTTTTACCAACTGGCTTTTTCAAAAATGTTTCAAATTGTTTGGCTTCAGATCTTTTACAGATTGTAAACATGTCTCTTCAAGCAGGTATCTTCCCACAGGCATTAAAAACTGCAGTAATCAAGCCACTCTTAAAAAAGAATAACCTAGATACGTCACTAATGGACAACTACAGACCTATATCAAACCTCCCATTTTTAAGTAAAGTTATTGAAAAAGCGTTTTTTCAACAAATCAACCTTTTATTGTCCCAAAACAATATTTTGGATCCCTTACAGTCCGGATTCCGACCACATCACAGCACTGGAGACAGCTCTTCTGAAAATTTTTAATGACATCCACTTAAGTACAGATAGTGGCAGAACTACAGTCTTAGTATTTCTAGATCTCAGCGCTGCTTTCGACACGGTTGACCACGACATATTATTAAACAGACTGGAAAACTGGGTAGGCTTTTCTGGAACAGTACTAAAGTGGTTTGAATCCTATTTAAATAATAGAAATTACTATGTGTCAATAGGTAACTATGCATCTGAGCGTACAAGTTTGACATGTGGAGTTCCCCAAGGCTCCATCCTGGGGCCTCTACTGTTTAATATCTACACGCTGCCCCTAGTTAAAATCATGGAAAACAACAACATAAGCTATCACAGTTATGCGGACAACACACAGATTTATATACCCTTGTCACCCGGAGACTATAGTCCAATACAGCACCTGGCCAGGTGCATTGAACAAATCAACGATTGGATGTGCCAGAATTTCCTAAAATTAAACAAAGATAAAACGGAGGTGATCATTTTTGGACCAAAAAATGAACGATTAAAAGTCAATGCCCATCTTCAATCAACAACGTTAAAAACAACAGACAAAACAAGAAATCTTGGCATAATTATGGACTCTAACCTGAATTTTAACAGCCACATTAGGTCAGTAACTAAATCTGCCTACTATCACCTTAAAAATATAGCAAGGGTAAAAGGACTTATGTGCCAACAGGATTTGGAAAAACTTATCCATGCTTTCATCTTCAGTAAACTTGACTACTGCAACGGTGTCTTTACAGGTATTCCTAAAAAGTATATTAAACAGCTGCAGCTGATACAGAACGCAAATAGAAAATAGAACACATCACTCCAGTTCTGAAGTCCTTACATTGGCACCAAAGAATAGATTTCAAAATACTCTTGTTAGTTTATAAGTCACTAAACGGTTTAGGACCAATTTACCTTTCAAATCTGCTACTACACTACGAGCCGCAGAGATCTTTGAGATCATCAGGGACAGGTCTGCTTGCCATCCCCAGAGTCGGAACAAAAAAGGGGGAAGCTGTGTTCAGCTTCTATGGTCCGTACATCTGGAATAAACTACCGCTAAACTGTAGATCAACTCTCTTAAATCAAGGCTGAAGACCTTTCTTTTCGATACTGCTTTTGTTTAATTTTACTATTTCACTATTTTATCCTTTTATTCCTGTATTTAATCTGTTTTTGACTGTTTTAATTTTGTATGAAATGCTTTTTTAATGTTGTATTACCTATTTTTAATTTTGTATTAATTTGTATTGATTTTTAACTGTGTTTACTGTTTTATTGTTTTATGTAAAGCACATTGAATTGCACTGCTGCTGAAATGTGCTATATAAATAAATTTGCCTTGCCTTGCCTTGCCTTGTCTAGCAAACACCAGACAAGCACAATCGCTTCATGCCTCCCCGGAGTTTTCAAACCAAAACCGGGGCAGCAGTGTTTCCAAATGTCTCCGTTTTAGGGGCTCGGTAATGGCGCAGTAGTGCAGACGCAATGCGTAAACTTAATTTTTTGTTTGTTTTTAAACCAAAATGTAGTAATGTAGATGTAGCCTCAGTAAACTGTCAATCCACGTTCCAGTGATGGAGTACTCGAGTCCTGGACTCGGACTCGAGTCCTGGACTCGGACTCGAGAATCTAGTCATATATTCAAATTTGGAAAATGCAGAGAGATGTGCCCCAGATCGTGAAGTTTGCCTACACGGATTTTACATCCAATGCTGGAAAGAGCACTGCTAAATGTTGTTTAGAAAAAAGTCAGTAAATAAACTCCCTTTGCAATTGTGACAGTGGTGTCCTTTTTGTTTAATGTAGACCCTCTTTTGATAGTATATCAGCTCTTTAAAAGGTGCCAGAGTGGAGAAATGTAGGCAGTCTTGGAATTCAACACAGACTCAACCTTGACGACTCGACTTGGACTCGAACACTGGGGACTCGAGACTCGACCCTGACTCAAACTCAGGTAATGGTGAATCGACTTGGACTCGACTCGGACTCTTCTTTGGTGACTCTGACTTGGACTTGGACTCGAACACTGGGGACTTGAGACTCAACTCGGACTCAACAGTTGGTGACTCGACTACAACGCTGCCATGTTCACTGGTTAACTAGAATGTGACACTAAAAGCATCAGCCCACAACATTTACTGTGCATGTTGGACTGCATTGATCTGAAAAGTTAGGACATGACACTGATTATTTAATGTCTTGGCAGTAAAATGATAGTAGCATATTGCCAACATGGATCACCAATAATTTGTTCTCTTGAGTGTATAATATAATAATTTGTTCTCTTGACTGTCTGTTTAAGATGTATGTGATGACCCTGTATGAGTCAGAGAGCCCTTTGCTGAATTCCAAACTCAATATTAGGAGCCTGTAAATGAGACCAATCAAACAGAATTGGATACTAAATCCCAGCACTGAAGTTAGCATAACTTAACTGCTGTAATGCAATTTCCCATTTGGCTTATTGTGTCTCACTGTTTGCAGTCAGCCAGCTGGGGCTCTTGTTGTCGAGGATATTACACGATTGAAGCTGCAGATCTCAAATTGAATATTCCTTTGTGTTGGTGCTGGTGTCACCTCTGCAGAGGTGGCTCGTTCAGGGGGGTAACACTGAGGTTAAGATATAAACTTCTTTTACACAGAGATTACACAATTCTGCCAAAAAGAAGATCTGCCATTACGACAGCTTTGCTTTTTTTTTCACTGAACCAAACAAAAAGAAAGAGATGTGACATGTAAGACAACAGCGTTGGCGTCCAGCGTGCGTTCCATGCCGGCTGTAGCTTTTACACTTCTTTTCACCTGGTTTTAACATCCGTCATGAGCGATCCGATCGTAAGTGGTCAGCTCTAAGTACGTCAGTTCACACCTGGCATTAAAAAATCCACGTTATCCACATGGAACAAGTGACCACTTGTTATCGGATCAATCTTGTTATTCAAAGTATCAATATGCAAACGGAGTTAAAGGGCGTTTCTAAGTCCATTCTTGGCTAACTGCGGAAGTGAAAATGAGGCTTATTTGTGGGCACCCAGCTCCACAGTGATTAAGATTTATAAAACAGAACCAGGTGAACATACTGCTTTATAAATATGACAGACAGAATGCTTACCCCAGCGCCAGCGTCTGGCTGCCACAGTGGCCAACCGAAGGTCTTTGTCTTGACTTGGTCTCAATCCCTCAAAGTCTTGGTCTTGTCTTGATACACTCTTGTCTTGGTCATGGCTTGGTCTCGGTTTATGTGGTATTGACTACAACACTGGTTGAAATAAACCCTTAATTCCCCCATTTACATGTGAAAATATGCTGGCTCTATACATGCTAAAAGAACTGTTTATTTAAATGGAGTCTGGTGAGTTTGGCGAGGGCGATTTCACAGCCGTTTCTGATTAAACAAAAAGGATTTTACTAATAAAAAAGACTATTTCTGTAGCAATCCTTTTCATAATGTTGTCAGACTATTAAAGTGCTCATATTATGTTCATTTTCAGGTTTATAATTGTATTCGGAGGTTGTGTTGTGGTTGTGTATATTTCTGTTGCTGTTTTCTGTTTTGTATATTGATTGTATTCCTGTATGTTTCTGTTTCCTGTTTTATTTTGAAGTTCCTGTTTTCTCCCTTGTGTTGTCTAGTCTTACTTCCTGTCTTGTGTTTTCCCGCCTGTGTGATTGTCTAATGTGCTCCACCTGTTCCCCAGCCCTGGTGTCACCTGTCCTGTGTTTGCTCGTTACCTAGTTTATTTAGCCTCTGTATTCCCTTTGTCTCTTGTCAGATTGTTTTGTGTTTGTATCCTGTCAGTGTGTTTTTGGAATCTTCCCTGTAGACGTTTCTTCCTGTGAGTTTTTCCCCTGTGAGTTTTTCCCTGTGAAAACTAGTGATGGGCGAACGAAGCCTTGTGAAGCCTCTGAAGCTTCTTCCTGATTGTATCGCAAAATGATCCGAAGCATCAAAGCATCAAAAACCACACAGTGACATCTGGTGGTCAGTCAGCAGAAATGACAGCGGCTATGAACTCGACACAGCCAAATGAAGCTTACACCATGAACATAGGAGAGACAGAATGGACACATGCATATGGCATGACATGCCTGAACTTGAATTAAATGACATGAACATGACATGACTGAATTAAAAATATAAAGCCTATGTTTGAATATAACATAATATAATAATATAAATTACTGTGATCAGGATTTGAATGTAAGTATGTTTATTAGGCTAAATATGGATTTAATAAACTGCAGCAACAATTCCATCTTCTACTGCTATGTAGAATTATGTACAGGTGTATGTAAGTAGGCTAATTTCCATTAAAAGGCTAATCAAATAAATTGCAAGCCACACTCATAAACCCTGCGATGTTTCAGTGAATTCTAACGGGCCGTTGGTAAGCACGCAGCGACATGAATCCATGAATCCAGCCAACCGTTCCGGAGTTTCAGTGACGTTCGAAGCTTCGGACGTCATCAGTCACGCGCTTATTTCAATTTGATACAAGCTCCAACACTGCTTCGAACCAGTGTGCTTTGCGGGAGTGATACAAGCTTCGGTGCCTCGGTGTCAAACGTCCCATCACTAGTGAAAACCCTAACCCTAACTTTACACAGAGAAGGTATGCCTTTTAAGCCTTACTGTAGGTTTACCTGGGTAAATATATACTGTAAAGCCAGAGAAAATGCAGGTTAAGATAACAAGGCTCTGACTCCATCTCACAACTTCAGAGGGAAAAGAAAGGAACCTGTTCTGATATTGGTTCCGAGTAAAGCCAGAGGCACGCCTGTGTAAATGTCACAGGAACCATCTGGGTTAGCCTAATAACATCACACAACAATAAATCACAATGTATAAGCCCTATAGGTGCCGTTTGCTCATGTATGAAGGGAGCATTGTGCAAATCCCCACTGAAAAATCTGGCAATATGTCTCCTTAATTATAGACAAAAGCAGAAACCGTTTCTTTGAATCATTGCTTTCAACCATCTGGTGCATCAGGCAACATTTTTATTTAAATAAAATCTACATTTTAAGGCTCTGCAAGGACATTTTCTGTTCTATTCTTATGGGAACAGTTCTACATGCACTTCTGTCTTTGATTCATTGCAGAATTGAGATACACTTTTAAAGTCATGCAGCATGGGATGACAATATATCTAATTGATTTTTCATGTTTCGAAAGGACACAAGAAGATTTATTGCCTTTGCTTTGGCCATGAAAAGCCGAGCCTCGGGGGAATACACCCATACATCTTTTTTCAGCCGAGGTCCACCTAAAGGCTCAGTCTGGCCGCTTGCCTGTCGGTTACCACGGCAACCCCATCCCCTATCCCTTCCTACACACTTGAAGTAAGTGGAGGTGAGTCTATTGAATGGTCTGTTTTCTTTTAATGTTGTTGTGTGTGTATTTTATGTGTGTGAGCAGAAGTGTTTTAGCATTTTGTAACCAAGAAGGGATGTTAAAAATGTTACATACATGGAGAGAATAATTTGCTCGTAACACAATATTATTTACTCTTATTGTTGGGTTTTTAGGGTTCTGGATGCACAGAGGCAGAGACACATTAAGGAAGTTCTTTATCAGTTTATTGTTAAAAAAAAAAAAATCAAGCAGATTGGTGATGCATAAAAAGAAGAAACAAAAAACACAGGTGGCGGCAGCAGGAAACAGGCTGGCACATGAGAAGCCAAGGCATCCAGAGAACAGCTGGGCACAGGCTGGAAAAACACAGGAAAAAAGGTAAGTAAGTACCGGAAAAAGTATTTGTAGCAAAAAAATGTCAAGATCTTAAAAAAAGTCAAAGACAGCGCAAATGCTGAAGCACTACCGAATGATACAGAGTAATCTGCTGCTGGAATAACGACGTGACCGGCCTTATATGGAGAAGGTGATTGTGGATGATTGACTCCACGTGTGCCTCACTGCAGCTCGTCAGGGAAAGCCAGCCACGCCTCCTGCCACACGCACACAGGGAAAACCAAAGTACAATCCAACACAAAAAACAACAACATATAAAACAAATGCATAAAATCACATAATTCCAGTGTTTCCATATTCCTGTTTGTCCCCAGCTTGCTGTTGCTTTAACCCACAGCAGGAGACGGAATGTTGAATGTGAAGCCACCAACAAACTGACCAGATTCCCTGCTGAGACTGATGAGCGGGACTCTACTTAATAGAGGTCTGCTTTTCTGTCTTCCCGTGTGTCATTTTCTTTTCTTTTGTCACTTATCCTATTTCTTCTTTTCCTTTACTGTCTCCAGTAGGGCCTGTTTTCTCTCTCTTCTCTCCGTCTATGTCTCCATAGCCTCAGGCCATGACAGCGAGGTGTTAAACAACAGGTGTCAACAGACGTGTCCGACTCCTAGACAACATTCCCGCCTGATAAACCATGGTCAGTGTCAGAGACAACGCCACAAGTACACATACCTAAAAATACTGACAGCAGACAGATATAGACATACATGCATGTTTGGATAGTTGTGATATGAAGTGTGAGTTTTGGGCCACTGACTCAGTCATGCATACCTTCATTGTGTTGCTAATGTAGTCTCAGCTGTGTACACTGTTTTGTGGAGCTGATAGGCTTAATAAGCTTTGTTTTAACTTATTTGGCAATGGCTTGAATGTAACAGATGTTCATTAATATTAAATAGCTGCGCACTATAGGTTTAAACAGCTCACATTACTTTATTGTGTCAACAGTTAACTTAATTTATTATTGTATGTGGCGTTTTCTTTTGCAAATGTTCCACCAAAACAAGTTCCTTCCCGAGACTATTTTGCAGAGCCACCGTTGCTGCGTCCGGAGCTTAGCGCTGCCCAGGACGATTGTGATTGTGTTTTGTGGTCTCCATAGGGCTGTGGAGATAGGTCTAGCAATGCGAGAGACTATTTAACAATTAACAAAGAATGTGCAAGGATTAAGTCCTGTAGACAGTGGGTGGAGAATGGGCAGATTATGACAAACCAAGAGATAAGCTTCGTTTACACGTGGCCAGCTATTTTCATAAACGGACATTTCAACCTCTCCGTTTTCAAAAATAACATCGTGCACAGCTGTCAGTTTTCAGAAAAGCGTTCATTTACACGTACCCGTGTATATATGGTGTCAATGCCGTCAAGGCTCAAGCCCACGTAAGCCAATCAGAATCCCGAAAATAGCAACAACAGCAACAAATCACTTCGTCTCTCTTCTCTTCCTCGGCTGCCTAAACCACCATTTGTTTCAGTTTACATGCAAACGTGTAGTTTGCATGTAAATAAAGTTTTCTAAAATCTCCACTCTGGCCGAAGTTTTTAGAAAGAATCGTTTTCAGAGGCAAATTCTCCATTTGCGTGTAAACAATGGGCACAAACAAAGGGAAATGTCTCCGTTTTTCAAAATAACCATGTACGTGTAAATGGGGTAATAGTCAGATACTGTTGTGGGCGGGACATTAAGTCAGACTCATTGGTGAGTGAAACCCAAGCAGAGGGACAGACACAGAGCTGTAGCGGAGCCAAAGTAGTACACTTTTTAATTCATTAACTTCATCGGTTATCAGGCAAATAAAACACTGATACAGCTAAGCTGCAAACTGACAAAAACCAGCAATCGTCTATCCCTAAAACAGACGATCTGGTGCAGACTGAGTGAAGAGCTAGGGTTTATAACTGTAGGGGTTGATTAGTGGAATATGCTTCAGCTGCGTAGGAAACCACAGGTGATCTGATGAGGAAATAGAGGAGACCAGAGCGACACACACACACACACACACACACACACACACACAAATGCTTGACAGAAACAACAGGGACTGAAGAGATGGCAAAGCCACATCACAACACATGCAAGTCTGCCTGTGTGAATCCACTGTATGGCCATCTTACCAGATAACTTTAGCCCCAGCTTGGCTTCTTACCATCATCTGATGTTTTTTTCTCTTCAGAAACCTTGCCTCTACACAAAAAGGCGACATAATATGCTAATACCTCATGTTTCAAGCAGTGTCACACTCCAGCCTAGTCTATATCCACGACGTTCCACTTCCATGATTGCTCCGGTGCTGCAGGAAATTCCGCAGGATGTCCCTCTTTTCGGCCGGATGTCCTCTTTCTTTGTGTGACATTTTAAACTCCTGGTGGATTTATGAGGACTATGGTTAACTGCTCCCCAGATCTCTGCAGGGTAAATCCAGACAGCTAGCTAGACTATCTGTCCAATCTGAGTTTTCTGTTGGACAACTAAAACAACTCTTGAACGTACACGTTCCACCAAAACAACTTCCTTCCTGAGGCTATTTTGCAGAGGCACCGTGGCTCCGTCTAGCGCTTAGCGCCACCAAGACGATTGTGATTGGTTTCTCCCATCCTGGAATGCTGTGTGGACTAGCCAGACCCTCCTCCGCAGCGCTGTGGAGGAAGGTCTGGCAATGCGAGACTACCTCCAGCCTAACTGTTTTAAGGACATCGGTTTGTCTAAAATGTTATTTATTTTTTTATTTAAGCCACAAGGTGCTCCAAAGAAATGTCAGATCATCTACTCCATGGGAACTGCATGTGGTGTACTGTATCTGCCATGTCTTGTTCTGAAGTTACTGTCTTCACAATAATGTTCGTACTCACTGACGATTTGTCAATTCAATTTTAGTTATAGTATCAAATCATAACAAGAGTTATCTCGAGACACTTTACAGATAAAGTAGGTCTAGACCACACTCGATAATTTATAAAGTCCCAACAATTCTAGCAATTCCCCCAAGAGCAAGCATTTAGTGTGACAGTGGCGAGGAAAAACTCCCTTTTAAGAAGAAACCTCGCCCAAACCCAGGTTCTTGGTAGGCGGTGTCCGACGGTGCCGGTTGGGGATGTGATGAACAGTGGCAATAATAGTCACAATAAAGATAATGGAACAGTGACTAGAAAATGGTAGTCGTAGTAGTTCATGTCATTGCAGGGCACTGCAGGGCGTTACAGTATGTAGCGTGGCACAGCAGGGCATGGCTGGATGTAGCAGGTTCAGCAGGACGCAGCAGGGCACCGTAGAGCGTAGCAGGGTGTAGTGAAGCAGGACCATGGTGACAGCTGCAACCAAGATCTTGGTGCCATCCTAATCCAATGAAATATGCTGGGAAAAAGAAACATAAGGACTCCGGGGAGTAAACTCCCCAGAGCTAGGTTAGTAACAAGCATTTCTGGATCTCCTCACTCCCTAACTATATGCTTTATCAAAGAGGAGGGTTTTCAGTTTATTCTTAAATGTGGTGACAGTGTCTGTCCCACATGACATGTACACCATACATAATAAAATACATATAAATGGCAAAACTTGAATGTAAAAGGGCAGGCAGTGCTCCGGTAGCGCCACGGCAGCAACGCTGTCTCTGTGAACACAACGCGTGTGCGATCAGCAAGCGTTTTCAGCGAGGTAGCTGTCAAGCACTGCCCATGCAGGCTTTGTGGCCCGGGCGTAATGCTGCCATCCCTCATTGCCGTGTTGACCCTCAGACTCTGACACCTCTAATCTCTCGGGGTGATCACAGCAGTAACAGGGACACACTGTAGCGGACGCTTAGAGCTAACACTCTTGTCTCTGTCATCTCCAGCAGGAGCCATATCTGTCATACACACTCTGCGAGTGGGAGGTCATCCTGCAGTCTGCATGAAGCACTGTCATCTCCTCAATGCACACCCATTTGTTTTTGTCACTCACCTTCTATCTCAGTTGTCTATCCTTTTGTGGTACTTTTTCCCTCTTTGTAAAGAAGGACTTGCTATTTTATGTTCGGGGTAATGGGGATCAGCGCCTTTGTTTTTGGGTTACAGAGAGGACACCTGTTTGCGCTGGCTGATAAGTTTCGTTTTTGAGTTAGTAGTGAGAGTGGCCGGGAGAAGCACATGTAGATATTTCTGGGGTGTATCAGAGACGTGAGTACACTGGTGTAAATGTTTACATATGTGTATTTTCGGTGCCTTAGGTTTATATGAACGTTATCTGTTCTGGGATACTCAGTTGAAATGCAGTATATTAGCATAACTTTTGCTATCAGCATGCTAATGCCTAGTATTATTAGTGTTACATTACCATTGTGCTTATGTGTGCACTCACATGACACTGCACAATTATTATTGGAGTGTTTATGGTTGTGTAGTAGAGAACTATGTTTGGGTTGCTGTTACTGAGACCCAGCAGTAAGAAGGCTGCTTTTTAATTTAATAAGTATGGTATATTGGTATACTGGTATATTCTTTGGTTATTTGATATAAGCAGCTATAGCTACCTGAAGTGAAAGTTATACTAATTGCCATTTATTAGTCTTACTAATTGCATTCTGTCAGCACTGTTGTTTTTACTTGTATGCTGATATTTCCCTTTTTTATTGTTTATTGTAGAACCACACATACACTCATGAAGACCTGCTAATAAATCTAATGAAGAGCATCAGAGCATTTGACTGCATTCTTACTGATGTACCACAGTGGTCACCTATTCCCAACTAGCTACAGTTACAGTCCTAGTTATCAATTCTTCATTACACTCTTTGTCTTGTCAAATAAAATGTATATATTGTCTGACATGCTAGAATTGTTCATGCTAAACTGCTTAAAGACTTCAAGAAGACCAGCAGCAGTGATCTAAAATTCAGCTGCAAAAAAAAAAAGAAATCACACACATGGCCATTTTGGATAATAACATTTGGACAATCACAATGTTTTGTTTTACAAAAAAAAAAAACTGCATCCCGTACATACTTTTTTTATTTAACCTTTATTTATTCAGGGGAGTTTCACTGAGAGGCAGCCACTCTTTTGCAGGAACGCACCTGGAATTCACACCTGGAAGCTGCCACAACCGCAGTCTGATCTGCTGGCCACTGAGCAGCTCCACTGGAGCAGTTGGGGTTAAGGGCCTTGCTCAAGGGCACCTCAGTGGTATTAATGAGGGAGGGACAAGTGCTGCTCTTCCACTTTCCCACCCAGATTTTATCCTGTTGGTCTGGGGATTGAATCGACGACCTCCCGGTCACAAGTTCTCTTCTCTATCCTCTAGGCCACCACTGCCTTACTTAGACAATCCTGTATAGCGCTGAGCAAACAGGAGTGAAGAACATATACTTTTCTTAAGTGAATGAATTTTGCTTCCGTAAAGAATAACACAATACAGAAAGTGAGCACAGCAGAAATGTCAGATCTGACCATAATGTTTAAGTATTATAGTAAAGTTAAGTATTAAGTCATTTTTAATGTTACTCTATATATGTGTGTGTGTGTGTGTGTGTGTGTGTGTATGTATGTATGTATGTATGTATATATATATGAAAGATGCTTCCCACTGAAATACATTAGTTTAAAAAATGTGATCCTATCACAAAAATCTTCAAAATATCGTGATGGTATCACAGTCTAATAGATTTCTTTTCGTGATGCCATCACGAACTGCCGTGAGACTGGGTTGAACAGTGACGATAGCCAGTCGGCTTTCAAACATTAAAAATCCACAGAAGCACCTTTACATGAGTTTCAGTAATGTAGTTAGTCCGTCTGTGGTGTTTAATCTGCTATGGTGCTTTGTTTAATTAGTAACATTACCGTAAATGACGACGCTGTAGCAGAAATGGCCGTCATTCATTAACATTATGCTAACGTAGTTCCAAGGGGATTTGTGCTTTTATTTTTCTAATCTGTACAGAACCACTTGTTTGCTAAACTATATAAGTGATTATTGGTCAGACTGTTTTAGCTAAAGCTATGCTAGTGTAACATAGTTGAATGGGTTCAAGTTAAATTCTACTAAATTGGCACAACTACGCCATCTACTGTTAAAATGTGTACCTGCTTTGAATAGTTGTAGCGCAGCATTATGGGAAATTCCTAACAGCAACGGAGGATTTCCAACGAGGTAACATGTCTGTGAATGCTAGTGGACAATATAGCGTTAACTACTTGAAAAGCACGTAAAAGTTGACCTAGTTTGTTTGGTCAGATATAATAATTGTCTGAAGTTAATTTGCCAATGGTTGTATTGAGTTACCAGCCGTTTTATTCATGTTTTACCACTCGAAAAATATTTTCTGTATGCTAACTAGCACCTACATGTGCTTTCTTTCCAGACAGAGCATGCTTGCTGTTGTCCTTTGAGATGAGCCTTCACACACACTGTTATCTTCCTTTGTAAATGCAGGTACGTTGCAGTATGTTATATGTTGCTGTCGTCAGTGGTGAAATGTTTTGTTTTACTTGTGATCTGCTTGCTATTTTATACTGTGAGAAAAGTCAAGCACATTATTATTGTTTGTTAAAATACTGAAAAGGATAAAAAGCAACAGTCCAGTATGAAGAAGCCAAATTATAATTTTGTTTATATAGTGACTGTTAATTTGCAAGAGTACAGCTTCAATTGTTTATTTCATTTACAATAATGTACATGTACATTTGTTATTCATGTAGATTGCTTAGCTAAAGTAAGTGTCAAAGTTTTGCACAGAGAATTAGGTTTTAGAGGTGAAAAATTCCACACAGCAACAGAGGATTTTCAACGAGACAGAGCATGCTTGCTGTTGTCCTTTTGAGATGAGCATTCACACTGTTACCTTCCATTGTAAATGCAGGCAGAGGCTGATTAAACTGGCTGTGTTACATGCCAGACAAAACGCCTGTCTGCATGTATTCTCTCTTTGTTCTTCCTCTTGCTCACTCTGTTTTCTCTCCAGGTGATTGAGATAATTGCTTTCCACCTGTGTTTGGAGTTGGCCAATCAGCATTCAAGGTGGCAGTCAAAAGGACTCCTGAGAAGTGGGACATTCTTTTGCTCTGTGCTGCTGGTTGTCAGTCTTCCTGTCCTTTTAAGCTGTTGCTGCTGTTTGGTAATTAAACTGTAGAGTTTTGTGAGGTGGAGGTTGAGGACCTTAGGTAAGTTGGGGTACCCTGTACATTTTGCACGTAGTTGATCTTTGTATAGATACACCAGGTTTAGTGGTTGTTGCTGCCTGTGTAATGTTCATCTTTTTCTAGAGAAGCAGGTATTTTGTTTGTATAGCTAGTGGTGAGCTAGGCCTAGTTTTGTTATATAATTCCATTTATTTGGCACAACCTCCAGGTCCCATCTTCCACCATCCTGTTGTGAGCTATTTCCATGTTTGGAATAAAAACCAAATATTTTCACTTTTACACTGACTGTCTCACTTTGATTGTCGTGTTACTGTCCCCGAATCCATCGAAGGGGTCGTAACAGGCTGTTGCCAACCTGACTGGATCGGAGTGATACACAAGACATCTCACATAGGTCACACTAGCGGCAGCTGTCACTTGTTGCCATAGCAACTCCAAACATCCTGGGCTGTAGCAGTCTAAAGCCAGAAATTAAAACATGCTCTTGTTTATGATTAAAGCTTTGTTTTTTTGACGGGAATAAATGTTTTCAATTTTTTTTGTTCATTTAAGCAAAAAAATACAATGTTTTGCTTTATAAAGAGGCATGGTTGTCATGAACCCTCCTCCTTGAGTCCGTTTCCCTGCCTGATTTTCCTGAACGCATCCTGTTCCTGTTGCTGGGCAACGAGGGCAAGGCGGGAAACCCAGGATCATCTGTAACTGCACTCACCTGTGGATTATCAGAAATCTGCACACGTGGTCCTGATCATCTCTACACCATATAAGCTGTGACCTGACATCCATTCCCTGCCGGATCGTTAGCCTAACAGTATGTTGTGCTTGTGTGTCAGCTTAATCCTGTTGATAGTTGGCTTTGCTGCTCTGTTGCTTTTGTTTGTTGCTAAACTGATTCCTGTTCCTTTTTGTCTGCAGTTTTACCTGGGAAATTCTCTCCACCTCTGCCTGGCAACCTGAACCTCCAACCATATTGAACCACCAAGATTCCAGTTTCCCAGCTCTCTTCCAACCCACTCATCCCCACCTTCAGCCCCCATGACCCGGACTCACCTGTCTCCACGTTTGGCATTACCTGTGTTCTTCAATAAATACTCGCCTTTTTTCGCCACCTACCTTATCTGCATTTGGGTTCTGTATCGGAAACTGACAATGGTTTGCTTCGTAGGCTGTGAACCTGCGTATCAAGGTCACATAACTGATCTATAACAAAAGATGTATCCTGGGATTCATTTAAACTTTAGTTTGAAGAAAAACAAAATTCCCTAAAAGAGACGGTTATATTAATCACAATTATTTCAGACAATTAATTGTCCAAAATTTGGAATTGTTACCTAGCTAACGACTAAGGCTGTAACCAGTGGCGGTTTTTGGCACGGGTGAACCAGGCAACCGCCCAGGGTGGCATTTTTTCATGACACGGGGGGGGCGGCAAGAGCACTTAAAAAAAGGGAGAGAAAAAAAAAATCCTCAAGTGGTTTTCTACTGTATATCATTTCACCGTGCGGGGAATTGGCAAATTGGCGCCCCTGCTTGCTGAGAAGGTACCGGGCACACTGCACAGAGAACCTGTGTGAGAAGGGGAGGGGGGAGCGGGGGACAGTTCACCTCTGGGTCGAACGGGTTGCTGGTCATAGGCGCCAATACCGTTGGTGCTCCGCTAATACTGAGCACCCACAAAGCTGATCGTGGTTATGTGTCGGTTAAACTTTTCAAAAAAGTTCCAAGGGGGTCTCGCCCTGGGTGTAATTCAATGTAGAACCGCCCCTGGCTGTAGCATCCCGGTAATGCTAACTCTAAAAGATCTTTACGACAGCAGGTGTGGTAAAAACACGTAAAAATCGCTTTTGTCGAAAGGAGCCGCTAGAATCAAGACAAACTGAAAGTTTGGGGGTCGAGGGATTATGACAAACGGGTCTAGTAAACACTGGGCAAAGCAGGTGAGCTGGGTCTCCTCTCATCTGAGTGCCATCCTTTTCCACAGCAATACAAGGCAAAACAATAGATACTAAACTAGATAGGCTAGTGTGCTATAAAGGTGAACAGACGATCTGGTGCAGACTGAGTGAAGAGCCAGGTTTTATAACGGGGTTGATTAGTGGAATCTGCTTCAGCTGCGTAGAAAACCACAGGCGATCTGATGAGAAAACAGGACACACACACGCACACAGCATAGCACAGCACATTAAGAAAGTGCTGTTATTGCTCCTATGTTGTGCATTATGGGTGTCACAGTTATCCCATTATGCTCTCTCACACTCCTCCCCTCACCACATATATTTTAGTGCACAGATGTGGAACAGGATCATTTCTCCAAATGAGTGATATGTTAATCTTCCTTTATTTCCATACTCCCTGTAGCTCATTGAGGTTATAGCAGAGCCCCTGACCGTGACAACCTCTCACCTGTGCCTCTCACTACTTTCAGCTTTCCCTCTGCCCCTCCCTCCCCACAGACTGTAGTGAATTATGATGTGGCATTAACCCTTGAACCCTGACATGTGAAAGGTCATGGCTTGGGGATAAATAATCCCTCCCGACGAGGACGATATTTCCACTGGTCTGGCATGTGGCTGATAAGACAACGCTCTCTCAGGAGAAGATGGCTGGAGCCTTTTGTACACAGAGGGGGTACAAAGTGAGATAATCCAGTGACCAGAGGAATCCTTGACTTCAGACAGACACAGACAAATGAAAGCTTCTCATTTTTAGTCGTCAACCGGTGATTTTTCCGACATGCTTTACGTAGCAGGAGGGAGTCGTCCCTGACTTTGCTTCTATACAATGAGTGATCGTAGGTACAGGAGTCTTTAAATGTGTATTTAGAACAAGTGGGTAAGCAAGCATCTGGAAAGTGTTCCTCCTATGGAGAGATTGTAGGCTAACAAGCCATCACCTCCCGTTAGCATCCCATTTTGACGTCACTTTGACAGCGAATAACTTTACATCTGAAGCGTTTAAAGACTTTTTTTGTCCATTGTTTATTTCTAAAGAAACACGACAATGTATTAAAGGCTCCATTACCTTGTATCTCACGTTATGGCTCCGTAACGTGGCAGGCAGTTTCGTCTTACATTAGCTGTTTAAGTTTAATTACTAATATTAACTAGCATTTTAGTTAGCAGTAATTATCCTGTGCCTATGTTATCTCCTTACATACACCTACGCTCTCTGTCTCTGCAAGATTCGGAATGATTGAGATTTTACTTGGCACAGCTACCAGAAGACTTTCAACTTTCAGACAGGTTGCTCACGTCACATCTACGTTGTCAAGCTCAGTTTGAGGATGCGCAGCACCAAGCCATCACTGGAAAAGTGACTTCACTGGTCTCTGTCGAAATATATGGCGTAGCTGTGTCCATTCTTTTACTATCTATGATTTAGAATCCGTGTGTACGTAATCAGATTTGTAAATGTTTAAAAAAAAATCTCAAAATCTGTGTTCACATTTGCAAAGGTATTGAGAGCTACCAGAAGACTTACAACTTTCAGACACGTTGCTCACGTCACATTTATGTCGTCTCTCTCAGTTGGAGTAATGCTCAGCGCTCACCGGAAAAGTGCTTCTAATATCCTTCACTGGTCTCCGTCCAGAGCAACGGGATCTGTTGGTCCATTCTTATATACAGTCTATGTTTGCACCCCCGGTAGGAATAGCCTAGGCCAGGGGTTTTCAAACTTGGACCACTGTGTGGACCACTATTTGTAATCAAGAATTTTCGCGGACCACCTCATAATATCCTCTCGGTTCTCTCCTGCACGCTTGGATTTTTTTGTGTTACAACACTATCAAAATTCCACAACCAATAGAATGCCAGGTGTAGTGTTGACCAATAAAATGATCCCTGTCCCGTTGAGGGTGCGTTCGTTTTATGTTAGAACGTCTGTTGCGGAGGGCTGCTCTGTCACCATGGGTCTGTAACCAAGTTTATTTACGCCGGCCGTCCATCGCTTTATTATTAGTATATGTCAATAATGTGCACAGAATGGTCAACACTCTTTCACCTGCACCCATCAGGAAACGGGAGAAAGCTTTGAAGTGAGACATATCAAGTTACGTACACAACTATGAGGGTGAGTAACTAAAATAATAAAATAATAAATGTAGCACATAGCATATGGCGCTAGCCATAGCTAGCCTAGCTAGCCTAGCTTGATGTCCATAAACAAATAGCTTTTCTTTATACCGGTAGTTTAGCTAGCTAGATTGAATGACATATGACGGACAGTATGTGTGTAATTACAACTGGTATTTAATGACCCCACTTTGTATTTTCTTCCTCCCTCCTGCCCACCTTTAAAATTTTGCCTTTTGGGTAATTGATTATGGAGATAAAGCATTAATCTGATCACTCAATTATGACACCATTTAACTCTTTAAATTGTACACATTCTTTATTTAGAAAGTCACCACAGGAGCCAGACATAAGTCATCTTGTATTTCGGATAAAAACACAGACAGTAAGAAAATGGAACTCAACTGCAAAAAAAAAAAAAGTATCAATACGTATGGCTAGTACCTATATTTGTAGACAGTATGGTTACCTAGCCACCGAGGCTTAAAGACACCAAGTGGTCAACGGTTGTACTAGCCTGACATGGTCATACCAAAGCCGGTCTACGGAAAGCCGTTCCACTCCCTATTAAGCCCCATTGTACCGAATTTGGTTGCAGTTCTACCATAGTTCCACTGGGGGTGATCGCGGTCCAGTGCAAAATGAATGGGACTCTATAGAGCTAGACGGCTAAATTTGTCTCTTTCGCCTGATTGTCGTTGACAAATCTCAGATTTGATTGTAGTTTCTGCAAGTTCAACATGGATTATAGGTCGAAAGTTGAATGAACGAGTACTTATGTCCTTTCGATTTCTTACAGGTTGAGTCGTTGTTGCCCATAACACGCTAGCATTCTGCTAATGAATGCTGATTGGTCAGTGAAGGACTGATTACGATCGGAGATCCCACTTGACGGCATCCGAAGCAGAGCCAGAATGTCAGAGTGAATATTTCGGCGTGGTCTTTAAAACATTAGCAAACCTCTTTCTAGCACATGTATTGACAGGGAGAGGCTAACCTGTCAGCTGTGTTGTCGATGCCTCGAGAGAAAAAAGGAAGCGACTCAGAGCTTGCCGTAAAGCAGTATCTCTGGCCGTATATGTGTATGATGTCACTGACATTTTAAAAGGCTTTTTAGAACAAACAAGCGACTTTTCAAAAAAGCTACCACCCAGCAGTGTGTATACAACATTCAAATTACTAGACAAAAAATTATGTCCTGAGAAAAGTGGATTTTGAGGGGTATAGTTCCATAGAGTCCCATTCATTCTGCACTGGCCTGTGATCGCCCCCTATATGGAACTCTGCAACCAGTTCAGAAGCCGGAAGTAACAAGAGAGTGCAACTTCTTCCCTTATTAGAAATTCTTTGGTCATACTCAGATTCTAGTCAGAATGTGAGTCTGAAACTGCTCCATTGGGCTGTGATTATGGGGCGTGTTTCAACCGAACAGGGAAAGAAAATTCCTCTGCACTCATTGGATAGACCTACAACCAATCAGAGCAACGGAACTCAACTCAACTGCCAACAGACGAGAGACGGTGTTTCGTCTCCATAGCAACCACTCTTTGCACAATGCACTTCCGTCCTAACTCCCGACTTTTAGACTTTTTTGAAGCTGGATATATAATTTGTTTCGTGTAAATATGAATGTGGATAACGTTAGTGATAGTGACATGTGCTTGCTACAGTTGCATTTCTAGAGATTAATCAGAGAAAACACGTTTTATTTCTCTGATTCACAGCTTTGTTCTAACGCCGCTGGGCGCTCCCTCTCTTCAGTATCTCTCTAGCTCTCTCCACCATATAACGTTACCGAGCTTTCGGGCCGTTGTTGAGGCGCCGCTCCGTCTAAAACGCTGCCATTTCGTAAAGCTGTTTGTAATGTAGAAATAAAATGGATTATTGATAATTTCATTTCTATAGTTTTTAGCTGACTTTATCAGCTGACTTCTCTATTGGCCGTTGAAACAGGTGAAGTCTCTTACGTTCTAAAACCAGCCTCTGTGACTTGAACAGCTGAGTCGCAGCGACACCATCAGGTGTGTGTGTGTGTGTGTGTGTGTGTGTGTGTGTGTGTGTGTGTATGTGAGAGAGACGTTACTGTTCGTTACTGTATCTGTCTGTCACCGTATAAAGCCCGCCCTCACAATTTGATTGGTCCGAACAGATCTTGTTCGAGCATTATTGCTCCTCAACGGATCAAGTCCAGACCGAACTTCCCGACCTCGAATGTTGTGGGCGGAGCTAAGTTTGGCTGGCATCCAGGATACGGTTGTACTACATTCCACAAGAACTGCTAGATGAGTGGTTAGAACAGTGAGCTATGTCCCAGGAGTCTGGGGTTTGATTCCCCAGTGAAGAGATCTTGTTTCTTTCATTTTGGATTGGATAATTTGCATGCCATTGCGCAAGTCAGGCCCGCCCCCCAGGTCGAGAACCACGCCAGTGTATGTATCAACGTCTCTCTGAAGTGTGCGAAATATTGGACACTGCAACAATTTTATTCAGGCCACAGAGCAATATTCCAAAAAGGTGTAATACATGAGTAGTATGGATAACTGTGTGTAAATATAGGGTAGCCTACACCAGGGTACGAATACCATCCACTTCTAATTTATACACTGGTACGAATAGCATACATTGATAATCATACATATATTTTACAATGCTTCTTTAAAGTGTTGAAGAGTACAGAATACAAATATGTGATCAGCTGCTGCTAGGCCCCTGGGAGTACGGTCACAAATATGTGATTAGAACATTAGCGCAGTATTATGATGTCATAAGGAAAAATGTTGAGAGATTTCCACATTTTCCCAGTAGTTTTTTTTTTTTTTATTTTTTTTTAATTGCATTGTGTGATCAATATGCCAGGGTAAATGCAAATAGCATACATTGATATTTGAACCAGACGGGGTATTAATAGAACACACTGCTGTGTGCGCCGGGGTACGAATAGCATTCACTTCTAATTGCACCAGGGTACAATAGCATTCACTGCTAATTGTACCAGGGGTGCAAATAGCCTCACCCTAAAAATAAACACTGTATAAAATACTATGATACTGTAGGCTATATGATGACCATATTAAAATGACGTCCTCCGCCAGACGGAGGCATCGAAAACAGCATCAGTCTATTTGTCCTGTTTATCGTATTATTCATGAGAATAAATTCCATAACATGCCAATATAATTACAGAACATTTGAGTTTTCTTTGCAAATATATCTTTGTTTGAATTTACGGTAGTATCTTGTTTTATTTTGTCTGTTTCTCACCGCAGGTGTTTGTGTAGGATATTAATTGTAAGAATGGCTTTGTGAATTCCCTGTGCAGTCCTTTCAGAAAAGCGCGATTATGCGATCGCATAATTCAAAGCATAATCAGCCAAAGTCTGCATATTTATTGCGGGGGCCGCATTTTTTCAAATACGCTGCACTTTCGCCGCATAAATTGCAGATTTCCGTGCAAAATATGCGGGTGTTGGGAATTCGTAGGGTACAGATTTGTTGTTTGCTGTTTAACCAGCTTATTACAAGTACACAAATAATCACAGACAACTGCTATTTAAAATATAGTAGAATTTATTAACTTCAAAATTATCAATGGCCAATCAATAATCCTTCGATCAATTAAAACCAATATACCTTTTTTTAACTACAACAAACAGAGCAAAAACAAACTAGCACGTGATGTGAGGAGACACATCTGTGTCTGTGTCTGTATGAGTGGGAGTGTGTGTGAGAGAGTGCGAGGAGGAGGGGGTGTCGAAATGTAGTCTAGTTCAAAGACTACAAAAATGGCTACTCCTGTGAGCTGCACAAAACTATTTAGCCTCACGAGGGCGGTAGTGGTGCTAGGTGTAACGCCGGGTAGCTAGGGCTAGCTGGTTAGCTTTCAGGCTAACGTCTTACAGACCAAAAGAACACTCTAGCTACTTTGCTACGGGCTAGCGGTTTAGCTATTCACGCACGTGTTTGCGTGTGTATGTGTGTGTGTGCGTGAGGTTAGTGAAAGAAGAAAGGGGAAAGAAAGAGACAAACTTAGATCTTTGTTATCGATAATGACCAGCCCTCTCAGTCACTCAGGTCTGGACTAACGTGAAATTAGGGCAGACTCTGAGAATTTCGCCTGACTGAGGGGACGTTCATTATAACCGCTCTGGTGCGCTAAACAGCTGATTCTCCGTGGAGATAACACGGCTCCGCCGGTCTACACTGGCTGTGAACAGACGGACCGACGGAGATTATTATCTCGCCGAACAGTAACTAAACTCCTCAGCAGTGGGAGAAGCACAAGCCTTTACAGTCTGAACAAGCTACATATTCAACACAACATATCAACAAATGCACCGTGATCAGAGTACATTCACAGAAACAGATTTGACTCAGCACAATCATAGATTAATAAATCAAACGCGCACCCGTAGCGCTTATCAATCAATCACATTAATGGAAAACAATGGCAACATTAGCCTTTACACATTAATAAAACACACTATTCCGCTGCCCAGAAAACCTTAAGCCTTCTTACTGTGTGTTCAGTCCGTTTGTGTCTGTCCATAGCTTTCCACGGAAAAAAACAGAACGCAATCCGGCTCGTCAACGGGCACGGACAAGCTGGGTGCTCCTCAGGGCCAATGGGAGATCAGAGTTCTCGGACCTGTGGCCATTTTGTGCAGTAACGCTTACTTGTGACTTGCAGGCTGTTGCTGTAAAATGGGTAGTGAACCCTCTTTTCTGAGGAGACATGGATTGGAATTTTCAATGTAGGCCCTTTCTTTGTCTCAGGCCCATTGTCTCCAAAACGGGGCATGATTTCATAATCCCAGCATTTACGTTGCAAAACAGTCATATATCTTAGCAGAAAGTTGAAAAACGTTTACTTCACACAAGAGCAGCCATTTCCCCCTGTTGCCATGGGAATGTTATGAAGTGACGTAATTACGCGACGTGAACATCATCGAAAAGCTGCAAACCCCGCGATGAAGCCATGATGAAACCGCAGTTTTTGCAAGTTCCCACAGTTTTTGCAAGTTCCCGCAATTTTTGCAAGTTCCCGCAATTTCATCGCTTAAAATTGCATAAATACCCCACATATTACATCGCATTTTTTAAGAAAACGTGCCGCATAATCAAGGATTTTCGCCCGCAACAATCACAAAAAAACTCCTGGAAGGACTGACAATGGTCTCAGATTCACACAGTTTCACGAGTTTTTCCCCCGTTACTGTGCGTACGCCTGGGTCAGAGTGTTCGTGGAGGACCGCACATTTTCCCGTCCCGTTTGCTTTTTATAAATCCCAATTCTTGCAAGAGAATGGCGTACGTCTTCTGTTATGCGTACGCCACGTTTATAGATGAGGCCCCTGTTGAGGCTTCACTATAAGCTCCCCACGTGTTTATGACCTCTCCAGTACACTTTCTCTTTGTATGTGAAAGACAGATGTTGTGATTTATGTTGTATTGGGTTTTTTTATGAATGTGTGCAAACCAATAAACAAACAAACAAACTAACAAATAAAATATTTATACTGGACTTGTCATGATTAATAACCAATAATAAATGTTAAACGTATTATTAATCAACACCTGAGAATTTGTTTTATTCATAAATTAAAATTGAAAAAATGTTTCAGTGAGCATGCTGTTGGGAGTTTTTTCTTTTTTGTCTTCTCTTTTTTTACATATAGTTCTATTGGTCTTTTTAGGATGCAACTGACAGCTCCCAATACATCACTCCTCTCCTTCTTGCTGTGAAAACAAACAGTTTGTAAACAACCTAGTCACAATGCAAACATCATTAAATCAATTCTCTTCAGCCTTCCCTCCTACTTTGTGAGCACTCGTCTGCTGTCTCATGTTATTTCCCCAATGAGGAGAGGACAAATTGCAGTAATGAACAAGGCAAAACAGATTTTCCATGAAACTCGCTTTCACTCTGTCTGAGAAAGCACCTAAAAGGCAGACTTATGGCTCCTTAAAGCCTCAATTGCCCCATTAAACAGAGCCCGCTAATCATAGCGCAGACAGACAGTGTATTTGAAAGTAATTGAGAACACTGTTATTGATCTTGATATTGATGTCATTGTTTAAATATTGATCATCTTTGATGTTTGAAGGGGTGTTCTTATCGCATTGCCGATAGAGTGAGGAAAGTTCACTGTATTAGCAAAGCAAGTGAAAAAGATGCAGTAATTGGCCCTTGGTAAAAAAATGTTTTACTGTATACATATGAAACAATACGATACAACTTTATTATGGGAATAATGTGGACAACAATTACACATATAGTACAATAGATGAAAACACATCAGCAGCCGTGATAAAGAAACTGTTTCATGATATCCTCAGATCCAGATCTTAATTGATTTAGCAACAGGATAGACAGATGTAAAAAAGAGTTCTTGAGCCTGTTGTGTCTAAACGAAGATGCACATTTTAATGCTAAAAAAGGTCTTTTGATTTGTAGATGACCACTATTTTTGAACCAAGTGCTACTAAATGAAAGGCTATTAGGCTATGTGTGTGTGTGTGTGTGTGTGTGTGTGTGTGTGTGTGTGTGTGTGTGTGTGTGTGTCTCCGCATCATAAACGAAGCATGAATACATTAGTGAAGTGGCATTGCCAAGCATTCCTTTATGATCCATTGTATACTCTTTTCGGTGTAACTTTATATCATATATCTGTGTGTTTTATGCTTATAGACATATGTTTTTGCATATGTGTTTGCTTTTAAAGTGCTATATAAATGAAATAAACTTAAAACTTAAATATTCATATAAATCTTGCAAAGGGTGCCTAAAAACAAACAAAAAGACATAATCTTCCCCCCTTTTCCCTACCAATAATGTTCTTGCAGTCTCTGAATCAACTAGGGTTTTAATGTCTAATTTTCCAGCCCACACAAGTCAGTAATGTAACTATAATGCCTTCTTGGATAATAAGTTATTACAAGTATATTGATCATTTAAAATTTAACTTTAACTGTAACAAACAATCCAATAGCCATTTGCTGTGATGTCACTCTGGACAGTCTCCCATGTCAAGGGTCACAGCATTGGATTGTGGTGTATTGATCTGAAGAAGACACTGTCCATTTATCTGTATAGAGATTTATAGGTTTAGATAATGAGGTCAAGACAGAGTAGGTCACTGCACAATGAAGAATGGCTCTCCAAACTCACCAACTCCAACTCAGCCTTTTTTTTGAGATTATTGCGGCCCAAAATGCCTGATTTTGTGGGAGCTTTTTTTTTTGTATAGTTCTTTAAAAATAAAAAGGAAACTTGTTTTGGGGAGAATAAAATTACTCTGGACAACAATTACAATTTTCAAATTACAATTAAGGTTACTAACCTCATCAAAAAAGCTCAGAATGCTGCAAATGTTGGTATAATATGAAAATGGCTGGTGTATTTAAGACAAAAAAGAATTTATTGAATTAATCAAATTTGAACATATCTGTCAGTGGCTTGTTGACCTTTACATTGTTAGTTATTTTCCTATCCTGGCCTGGGACACACATTTATACGGTTTCATAAAGTACTTATTGGACTTTAACTCATCATTGCACTTACAATAACGAGCGTAGCTGTCTTCAATTTTGGTCATCCTGTACTTCTCATCTCCGGTTTTTCATGCATCTACCGTGTGTGTTTGTGTGTGTGCGCGCGTCAGTTGAGGGGGGAAACTGAGCAGCAGTCCTGCCCCCTGCAGAGAGCCGAAAGGACTGAAACAGCAGCAGCTTTCAGCGACTTTAGAGTGAAAAAAAACGTTACAGCGTACATTGATGTTAAAATGTATACAGGTTGGAAGGACGGTCTGAAATGTTTTGTCTTTCGCCGTACGTTTTGTTGGTAAATGTGAGATGTTCGAGTCACACACATCTCGTCTTCGTACGTGTGTTACGTCAACCTGTTCTCACTCCCGCTTGGTCAGTGGCTCTCAGAGTCACATACTGATACGAAGTCTGGCACATGGGACTGCTGGGATTGGTTGAAGTCGCGGGAAACTCCGGTGATTGGTCAAAATTGCGAGTCGCACCAAATTCACGGTGATTGGTTGAATTTGTGTGAATTGTTGTGATCGCGACATCGCAAAATCCTGGAGGGACTGAAAATGCAATCAGAGCTGTTATTTACAAAGCTTTTAATATTGTCAAGCATGTATGTGTTGACAGTGAGCAAATTCAGTTTTTTATATTGGCTAAATTCATTGTTTTGTTTCATACGCACACAGATGTATGTTCACTTTAACAGGTGACCAAGCAGCTTTATATATAAGTGCTTTCAATCGATTCAAATATTTAATCGTGATCAATCCCACATTAATCACACTTTTTTTTACCTGTTCTAAATGGACTTTAAAATGGATATTTGTCAAGTTTCACAAAGTAGTAAATAGTCACAAAGTGGTATTTGTGACTCAACGTACTCCGGTTGTAACACAATTTACATAGACGGAACATGCAAATAACTGAAACTCAACTTGCTTTTCAGAAGACCCTTTCCTTCTCCATTTCTGCGAGTTTGGTGGCTTGAAATGCTTTTTAATGATCATTGATTAGTTAAAATTGTAAGTAATAAAGCATGTTACTCAGAATGGGAAGTCTCTCTTTAGATTACGTGTGTGGCTCTTAAAGGAGCATTTTATTGGTGATTCAGGATCAGGTTTAACCTCCGAAGCCAAACAGGGTGTGGCAGTGCCCCTTCAGAGCGTACACCACATCCATGGCGCTTACTACTGTCTTCCTCTTGGCGTGCTCGGTGTTAGCTGACGCCATCACGGATCACATTCCTTCAGCACACCGCGGGTCTCCTCGTAGTTCAGACTTGAGTTGGCTTCACTCTGCTGCAGCGAGCCAGACGACGGATGGTGGGTTTGGTGATCCCCTGGATGTTATCAGTTTCCTGATTTCCCAAACAATGGCGCAGCCCGAGGCCCAAATCACAGAACGGGTGTGCAGTAATCGCAAAGGAATTTCTGTTAACTCATTATCGCGTTCATTTTGACAGCACCTAATACACATTAGCAGAATTCTTGTTCTATTCTTATTTCAAAGTAAAATGTCTGAAAACTAGGCTACAAAATAAATAATAAGAGAAACCCCCTCACTCTCTGCCCCTTTTCCTGTCTTCAGCTATGCTATCAAGTGAAGGCCAAAAAAGCTAAAACAAATAATCCATAAAAAATAAAAAGACAAAATTGTCTAAGTGAGACCTGCAGTTAAGTAGTAGGTCATTTTTGAATTTTAATTTAAAAATTCTTTTCACTCGAAGTTACCGTCTCTGAGCTAAAGTTAAAGCTCTGAGCTTTACACTTGTGATAGTATTCCTCCGCAAAATAAATTGTTATGCTGAGCTCCAAACATTTTCAATCACAGCAGGTCAAGCTGCATTTCTCCAAAAAGCAATATTCTTTTATATTTGACGACGGGCAGAGCTGGTAATAGAAAGCCTGATAACGTCAGCAAAGCAAATATGAGCCAAAGGTGAGGATCAAAACAGCTTGTGGGGTTGTGAGAATTTACTGTATCTCAACGTTGAGACGAGATGGAAGTGCGACTCATTTTGCAGGGTGTGAAATAAGGAATGCTCTGAGCAAAGAGGAGAGGTGAGAAGGAGGGAGGAGAGTGACACACAGAGGGAAGCTGATAGGTAGACATTTAGTTGTGGGAAAGAATCAGAGAGAGAGAGAGAGAGAGAGAGAGAGAGTGAAAAGAAGGATGTGTGAGATGCAAATCTGTCTCCTGTAAATTATTCTTATATACATCCTGTTTGCATCAGCAAATTTGTTTTTTGTGGGAAGTATAATGCCGGATGTTTGTCTCCTTAAATGCATCTAAACACACCAAACATCACTTGGTGAAAATAAATCAAATTTGGGTCAATATAGCATCAATGCAATATTGGGTTAACTTTACCTAGTGCCAAAATGTTATTTAAATATAACCAGGGTTCTCAATTAACTTTTGTAATAACCAGCCAACATGGCTAGTACATGTTTTAAGTTACCAGCCAATCAGATTTCCCATTAGCTAATTTTTTTCGAGGGAAAAGAAAACAGATTATGAGTGCCTCTGAATACATTTAAGTTTGGGTTGATGGCTGGTAGATAAAATATAAACATTTACATTTACTTTACTCTTGAATAATATCTCCATGTTCTTTTTCCAAACTAGCTTTACTATTTCATTTCAGCTCCTCTGGTTTGTTTCACGCTGTTCCGTTTGTTTCTATATATTTATATATATATATATATATATATATATATCACTCTTTGTTACTGATGTCTAATTATGTTTATCCTTTGCAGTTTTGAATGTCATATGAACATCATTTCATAAACTAATGATACATTTGTGACAGTTTTAAGTTAAATATGCCATATGTAACTTTCAGTTTGTGTTGATTCTAGCGGCTGCTCGTGTTTTTACCACACCTGCTGTCGTAAAGATCTTTTCTTTTCGGTGCTGTATTGCCCACTGTATTACGGAGTAAGTGTTACGGGAAGGTCATATAGTTGCGATGAATGTTTTGCTCAGACAGAAAATCATTCCCAATAAGAGAATACGTTATAGATGCATCGTTGCATTTCAAGCGTATGGTAACTTAGCCTACTTTGGATGTCTCGTGAGCTAAACCGGGTATTACTGTTACTGTGTTACAAGCCAAAACATTAAGAGATTGTTGTAGCAACCAACGTAGTAATAACTTAGATTAATATAGCGCTTTTCATGAAACCAACGGACACTTTACAGGGGGACAAGGGAAAAGAAAATAGGAATCCAACACAAAAATGGAGTAAATGGAATAAAACATCTGCGCTTAATGGAAGGGGGACATAATTTAATGTAGGCTACTGACGTACAACCACATCGCGCCTTTTTTAATGACATAGACATATTACATACCTGACGGCTAATTCGAGGATGTTTTTGAATCATTTACAATTCCGTAATTGTCTTCATCTGTTGAAAGCCCAATCGAGTGTGACTTACGTTACGGTCTTTCACTTTCCCTTTCAGTTATTTTTTGTTTCATTTCCTTCTTTTCTGTGATAGTCCTGCCCCAGTATCAGCCATAACTACAGCAGATAACTTGTAAAATAACAATAAAATACAATAAGGCCTATATAAAGACATCTCCTGCTATCTTTTACCTGGCTCCGCTGGTATACCCTAACACAGGCTTACAAAGAAATCTGTGACCCGTCAGACTGTGACTGTAGCGCCATCTACCTGCTGCAAATCTGTCTGTGACTGCGCGGTAAAAATCGGACCTAGGCAGAGGCCTTACTAAAAACTATATAAAAATACAGTTCTTTTCACTGTTAGTCTCGTTTGCTGTTACAGTTCATTTAAGATCATTGTATGAAAATTGACAGAGCTTCAGAAAAATTCAAAAGTTAGCCTACATATAGTCACTTTAAACGTAAGCATGTTATGTTTAACATACTGAGTTACAATAGACAGGTTTCAGTATGGGAAAATAACACTGACATTAGGTCAAAACAATCTACATTCGCTGGGTTAAATTGACCCAGTATGAAGTCTGTGATACGTTGACCCAAACTGCCCAGTGATTTCAGTGTTAAACTGCTTATGCTGTTAAGTCTGTAAGTAAAGTTTTCTCTCAACAAGTTACTTTTCACAGCATGTAGGCCTGCTGCCCGCACTGCACTGACATGCCTCCCAATCCTGGTAGCTCTTTGTCCACAACCAAGGAACAACTAAAAGGCCATTGACAGTGGACCTGAGTGATCTAGGGGGAGCATACATTGAGAGCATGTCTGGGAAAAATCCAGGTGCTAGTCTATTAAATGATACACCAATAAAATGATCTTAAAATCTTTTCTAAAACCAACACATACTCACTTTCGTCACATCAAAAAGCGACGCTTGGTCAGGTGCCTTTGGTGTTTGTTATTGAGGCAAAAAGTCTCCTTGAGTGTCATATTTAGACACGCTTGGTCGGATCTTTTCGCATCTAGCCCTTTGGCGTCTTTTTGACGCACTGGGAGCGTCAAAAAGTCTGATCGTGAGTGGGGTTACAAAATGTACGTTTCAATGACACGTGGGACAACAACGGGACACCAGCCCCGGTCTCCTGGGTGAAAGTCCTGTGTTGTTTGACCCATCCACAACCCCAACCAACACCGATTTTCGGTCTTTCATACTACTCGCTACCGTTGTCGTTCTTGATACTATGTCATCTTAGGTAGCCAGCTTTCTTAGTTAGACTAAAAAAAAAGGAGAGCATTGCAGTAATGAAGCCTGCTGGTGATAAAAACATGCATAAGCCTCTCAGTAGAGAAAAACCTGCAATTATGTAATATTTCTAATGTGATGAAAGGCAGTTTTAGCAAGATCACTGATGTGAGATTCTAAGTTTAAATCACGGTCTGGAAGCAAGCCAAGTTCTTTTGCTTGGCTTTTTGTGCCAGGGATTTTAAGTTAGTGTACAGTATTTCTCTCTGGACATTTGCCCCATAATTAAACCTTGGTCTTATCTTTGTTCAATTGCAAGAAATTATGAGACATCCACAAGATGACATTATTAATGCATTGAACCAGTTTAGCCTCTGCTCCGGGTCAATTGGCTCTCTGAAATTACTCCTCTGCTTCTTCAAGCTTGGTGCCAAATGTTGCAGCAGTGTTTCAAATTGTCCAACGGACATTGAGTTACCCAAGTTTCAAATTTCCTTTTTTTCCTTTTACCCAAGTTTCACATTTCCTTTTACCTTTTTTATTAAGTAAAAGATGCACCAGTGGTGCAATTTTTTTTAAATAAACGTATTAATATATTTTAATCGTGTCACACTTGATGCGAATATCCAGGCGCGTTGAAGTTCGCCCCCGAATTATTTACAATTTTGTGCTGTTTATTCCCGTCGCTGAGATGAGTAAAGGCTTTTATTCTCAAGTAAATTGACATGTAAGCAAATAAAATTGCTAAATGTTTTGACAGAGAACGTTGGGTTAAATCAATAATTACTGTGCAGTTGATTCGATGTGCACTAAAGACTACAGTAACTGCAATACACTACTTGGTCATCCGGGAAGGGGGTGGGGGGTACTACACTATTAAAGGCTTTGTGACTGCTGAGCTAGGGGAAACATACTCTGGATCGACGACGGTTCATTTAACGGATAGTTCCAGTGCTGCCTGAGGTTCCGCGGGATGTCATTCCACTTTCTTTGTGTTGCCGTTCCAAACTCCGGTCGCTTCAGTGAACAACACAACGCCACTGGCCCACTGGCTCTGGTTCCACAAAGATGTTGAAGATAATGCAAGTTAAGGGAAAGAGAGGTGCTGGAGAACAGTTTCCAGACTGGACATGTGACTCTCCCACTCACTGGAGTAGACTACCACGTCTTCAAGGTACACACTGCAGTTAGGTACATCTCCTCATACATGCTGCATTAGGCACTGAAAAGTGGCAGGCGCGTTCTTCATGCCAAAACGCATCACAGTGTACTGCATAAACGCATCAGGAGTGACAAAGGCTGATATTTCAGAAGCTCGCTGTGTCAAAGGAACCTGCCAGTATCCTTTAAGTAGATCAAGCTTTGAAATACACACAGCTGGTCCAACCCTTGTCAACACAGTCATCCATTCGGGGCAAAGGGAAAGAGTCTGAAACAGTAAAGCATTCAATTTGCGGAAATCTACACTGAAGCGAGGACTACTGTCAGACTTAGGCACCAACAAGCAGGGAGAACTCCAGGGACTGTAGCTGGGCTTGGCAAGACCATTTTCTACCAGATAGCTAATCTCTCCCCTCATAGCCTCCCTTTTAGCGAGCAGACAGTGGTACACAGCGGACAACGGACAGGCCGCAGTGGGGCAGGGGGCACAGGCTGGTTAGGCTTACCTGCTATCTGGCAAGTACTGCAAGTTTTACAAAAACGCACTACATCTGCCTTCATTCCTGGCCAAAAGAACTGTTTGAGAACATGATTATAGGTTTGGCTGATGCCCAAGTGACCTGACTATAAGTACCTGTGAGCCAGCGCCAAGACATGCTGCCGACAGTCAACAGGGATCCCTACCTGAATAACTACCCACCAATCCTCATCCCAATCGGTCGCCACCCAGCCTGACCGTGAGACCCACCTGCGCATCAACACACCATTCTCCACAACGAATGGCAGTTCATTACACATTACGCTTTTTGACAACTGAATTCCAAAACTTGTGAGGGATGATTTTTCTGTGCTTTAATGAGAGCCCTCCTGAGTAAGCGACAAGGGTGCAGCAGAGTCAGGCACCAAAACTGAATCTTTAACCTTCTCACCAGGCTCACCTGAAGTACAGCTTACAGGTCCACCACCAGAGGGCACGCTTTCCTCAGAAAGTACAGATGCAAACAAGGAGTCAGACAAGTTAACCTCTTGGGCCTGCTTTCCACCCTGCTAGTTGCCACACTAGCTACAAACACATGAGGATGATTTATGGCTAATTTATTGCGTTCCGACTCAGGAATGGGGGTGCACACTACTTCAGGACCAGGATACACTTTTTTCTCCTGCAACATCATTTCCCATGATGAAGTCAACGCCATCAATTGGAAATCCTGACTGGGCGCCTATTGTAAAGATAAATCCAATAAAGTGGTGCCGGCACAAAAACCCGTTTCGATGCCTCTTACTAATGCACTCACACCTGAGCTGATACCTAGCGGCAGAACGTCAGACAGGATCAGTGACTGCGAACAAGCCATGTCTCGCAGTATTTTCACTGGACACTGATCCTCAGATTTGTCTGAAAGAGACACAAAACCATTAAAGATGAACGGTTTAAAACAGTCATCAGGCACTTCAGGAGCTAGGGACTCTAAGGACTGGACTCTGGGAGAAGTGGACTGGACTCTTTAATTAATCCCACACCCTTAGGCTGTTTTTGAAACGACCCCTGCTGCTTCCGCTTCCAAGCATCACAATTAGCAACCAAGTGACCGGACTTACGACAGAATAAGCATAGTTTCTCAGACATTGGATGCGAGGGAGCGCTGTCATAACGCACCAGAAGATCAGATGGTTGAGGAACTTCACGTGGAGAAGTAGCACGTTGGTTAAAAACGGCCATATGTGTGAGTGTAAACTCATCAGCAAGTGTGGCAGCTTGCTGCAGTGTGGAAACTTTCTGGTTGTTTAAATAAACAGTAGTACACTCAGGTACGCAGTTTTTAAACTCCTCCAACAACATCAGCTCACGCAAAGAGGACAGATCGGCAGCTACAAGCTGCACACCACCTGTCAAAAAGGAACCCTTTCTCTCGCGCAAAGTCAACGACTGGCTCTGTGTTTTCCTAAGACCGCGAAAACGCTGTCTGTAGGCCTCAGGCACTAACTCATATGTTGCAAAATAGCACTTTTCACTTTATTATAAGCAGGCCTCTTGAGCCTTACCCACTAACTTACACTGCAACAAGTTAGTTGTCCTACACGTCTATAGGCCATTGTAAAGCAACAGCAATACGCTCAAATGCACCAAAGTAAGCTTCTACCTCTGACTCACGGAAAACAGGCACCTGTGAAATGTGCTTACTCACATCAAAACTGACAGCAGAACTGGGAGAATGCACGCCAGCAGTAGTAATATTATGTGCAACTCCTAAACCCGCCTGTATTTTCAGCTGACGCATCTTTAGGACAAAAAATAGGACAAAAAAACTCTCTGGGTTGTTTGCATTTCTTTAAACCAATCCCAATCATCTTGGGCGGTGCTAAGGAAGGAACTTGTTTTGGTGAAACATTTGCACCCCGCAAAAGAAAACGTCACATACAATATTAAATAAAAAATTAACTGTTCACACAATACAGTAATGGGAGCTATTTAAATTAGCTGGATACATGGTTAAACGTAATTTGCTCTTACCAGTGTATCACCGTGTGTACTTCGCTTACAGCAAACCCACCAATCGGTCCCAAAACCTCCCAGTTAGGACGAAAGGCTGTAAACATATTCTTTGTAAATCTTTGCAATTATTCTCCGACAGAACCCAGCAGGCCTGCCTTGTTGCATGATCCAAATCTTCTTCAGAACTTGCTATTTTCAGCGTGTAGCGTGCTAGCTCAACGTTTGTGTTGTTTCCCGAAGAGAATGGAGTTTGAGAACGAAAACGCACAGAGAGCAGAAGGTGAGGGACATCACGTGCCAGATGTCAGGCAATTATCCTGGAAATGTAATTCTGTTGATCCAGACCATATCAAAACTGGAGAGTAGTTCTTTATTTAGCAAAAAATGGCACTGAAGGCTTTTCTCTGTAGAAAATATATTTTCGCTCTTCTCCCGACTGGCTTCAGCAAATGTTTGCTAGACAGATGGCTCCAATCACCTGCCAAGTATTTCCTGAAAGTACCTGCCCGTTTCCAAACAGTTTCTAATGACGGCTTCTCAGACAGTTCTTTGTAACAAACCTTCTGACGGGTCAGGTTAATCTCACTGTATAGTTTACTTGTGATTTCACATAGAACAGTGAAATGGCTGTATGCTGCAGGTTACAACTAACCAACTTGACAGATTTAACCATGCAGTTGTTAACACTTCCTAGAGGACAGAGGTTATGATGGGTGCAAATTGTTTTGTAATTCTGTTTTCTTTTTACGTTTTAGTGTTGGCAGTATATTTGAAAAGGCCCGCCATCGTGGCAGAGAGAGAGATGCTGTGCAGTGTGTGTCATCCCTCTGCCTTTATAACCCTGTTTGTGTCAGCAAAACCACACACACAATCTCTCAAAGGTCTTTATGATTGCACTTGGCTTCATAGATCTTCATATAGAGGCTAACATAGATCACCACATGAAGGCCGGTGTGTTCTTTTATTTTATTCTGCCAGTGTTTTTGTTTGTGTGTGTGTGTGTGTGTGTGTGTGTGTGTGTGTGTGTGTGTGTGTGTGTGTGTGTGTGTGTGTGTGTGTGTGTGTGTGTGTGGAAGAGAGAGGGAGAAATAGAGACATAAAGAAATAACAAGGGGCTTGAGAACAAGATTGTTCCCAAGCTCCAACAAGCAGAGGACCACAGGCCATAACTCCACAGGCCATAACTCTAGCACCGATTAGCCTTTTCTTGTTTTACAGGGGGCTCATCTAGTATTTAAGGAGCTGATTCTGAAAACAGTAACAAAAAATGCCATAAGTCATTCAGAAGCAGCTGGATGAACCATGGTTTGAACCATGCTACAAACAGCAACAATTCCAATATAATGATCATTTATTTTAACTTAGTTTTCCCCAAAAAGTAGTATATGCAGTTATTTATTTGACATCTTTATATTATAAAATTAGTTAAACTAAATAATGTAGAAGTACTCTGTAACAAGTGAAAGCCATGCATTTACTGTACCATTTGACTTGAGTTAAAGTAGCTACACGGGGGGGCCTGCCCCTATAAGTTCATATACAGGATATTATGATATAAATATCCACATATAATCAGAGGAACAAAATACATTTACTCACATTACTGTACTGAGTTGTTTTGTTGTGTATTTTGTATTTTTCAAGTAGTTTTTAAAATCGGTAATTTAAAATGTACTTGATTACGTTTTGGGTGAAGTATTGTATTTCGCTACATTACAAATCCCATCCGTTACTGAGAACAAAAAAAGAAAAAAAAAGAAAGGAAGAAAAAAAATTGCGTCCGGAACCACTACAGTGACGAATGATCAGCATCTAGGCTGCCTACCAGGCACTAGGTCTTTCTGTAGGAGATTGAGAACGAGATGGAGGTGGATCAGGCAAGCGACGATGATTCAGAGATGTTTCAGTAGAAATGCTAGCTGAAACATCAAATTCTGTGTTCAAAAACACTGCCCAAAATGACAAAAATCCTTGGCCACATTTGAAAGACTGTTTTTCATTTAAATTCAAGAGGGCCAATAGTATCATCATGCAATGCCAGATGTGCCTGCCAAAGGTGACTGAACTGGCAGCATTCAATTACTCCACATCTAATCTGCGGAAGCATATTTTGGTAAGTATTTGTGCATTGGTACTTCAAACAAAGTTTTCATGACTAATAGCAAATTGCCAATTAGCAAAACAACATGTTTCGTGGCATTGCTAATTTTTGTCTAGCACTAGCAACCCATAGGACAACGTATGTAGGACACTTTTTTTAATGTAACTAAATAACTTTTACTTAAAGTACATTTTAAATGAACTATTTATTACTTTTACTTGAGTAATTTTTCAGATAGGTAATTTCACTTGTACTTGAGTAATATTTCATCAAAGTATTGGTACTTTTACTTGAGTACAATATTGTTGTACTTTTTCCACCTCTGCATATAATGTTTTAAATAAAAATGTTAATAGATAGAAGCTTTTTAATAACTCTGAATAAATCCAACCACCCCATGACAAATTAAAGTTTTACTTTCCATGATCTGTGACCGATGGAGGATATTCCTCTCTCTAGATCCACCTGCAGTGTCAGACTGATGACAACAGTTCATCTAGTAGTAGTAGTGGAGCAGCGCCAAGACTAACTCAAAGAAAACTAGATTTGAGACCACCACTGGAAAGAGGAAAAGAGAAATCATGGACAAAATTGCAGAGTTTATTGCGCTTGACATGAGGCCACTGAACATTGTGTGGAAGGCGAAGGTTTTTAAAGAATTAATGTGCACACTTGAGCCAGGATACAACGGTTATCCATGCGTTGGATGCGAATACACTTCCATACGGGCAGAGGTTTCCAGGTAAATAAACCATTGCAAAGCAGTCAGCTCACCACTGTGTGTAAAATGAAAATAAAAGTTGTCTTATCCACATGTTGACTATCTATAAGGTAAGTAAGTATGGATTCATCCCCCCTTCCCACACGATTCAACGATTACTCGATGATAGGCAAGACTTGACAATTCTGATTCGACTATGTAAATTCTTAGTCGGGGACACCCCTAGTATTAATCATTTTAATCTGAAAAGAAACTAGCAACCAAAGGCTTTAAAAGAAATGTATATACGGAGAGAGAGTGAGACCTCTTCCTGCAGCTCTCCCTCTCTCCTCTTTGTCTTCGCACGGGCAATGCATGCGCAGAACAGCCCATAGGAGCGCTCTCTCTCTCTCTCTCTCTCTCTCTCTCTCTCTCTCTCTCTGAAATGACCTTTGATTGGCCACAGTCTCCCGTGATGGCTAGGTTTTCTAAAGCCTAAAATCAGAGCCATAGAAGAGGGGCAGCAGTCTAGTTTTCTCTAAAGGTTCAGACACACGAGGCCGATAATCGGCCGTCGGACAGTCTGGCGAGGTCAGTGACTCGAGTCTGTTCGGTGTGTTCCGTGCCGTCGTCCGTCGGAGGAGCCGTCGGCCTTCATGTTGGCCAATTTGACATGTATTATCAGCGGGGCAGTGCCGGCAGTCGGACTCAAATGACCCATCTGATTGGTAGAGTGCTAACCCAGAAACGGGGAGCGGAACGAGCAAGTCTCTCAAAATCTGACGAAAATCTTTTAAACTGACCTTTATCGATCTGAAACGAAGAAGATTCAGCAACTGCATGGCCTATTTCTCGCTTAAAATGTTTTCAGAAACACGTTTCAGTGAACTATTTTAGTAAAATATGAGATTGTATTCTGAACAAGCCGCCATGACAATAATAACAATACAGATTAGCGCCGCCTGCTGTTATGGAGACGTATTACGTCTCGTCGCTTTGGTGTGTTCCGAAGCACTTTTTTTGACCAACTAGGGAGACTGATCAGTCCAAATGCCTTTTCTGCCGAGGCTCGGCTGTCTGGTCGGTGTGTCTCGACCTTGAGGCCGGTTATAAACTGGCTGCAACGCGTGAGCGTGGCGTTTCTGTTGCGTGTCAGCTGCGTGGCGGCTGCATGGATATTTCTGTCTTTACACACCAGAAACGTGTCTGACACGGCACTGCTGCTGCTAGCCTTGTCTGTACACATCGATGTTTCCCATTGATAAAATGAAATACCATGTTAAACATAAATATATACTGATTTGATTACAGCAAAGACAACGTCGGCAGTATTGACGGCAAAATAGGCTACAGAATATTTCGTTCTGTATTGACAGGTGCAATATTAGAAAATCGATTTTTTTATTTTTATTTACATTTATATCTGCATTTATATCAAAACCTAGATACTTTCAAACATCAACATGTCATTTATTAATAGGTATTAGTGTCAAAATGACATATAAACATCTTTTCCTATTCTATTTTGCCTGGAAACGCTTCCAACACACTTGTGTGTCGCGTGAAAAATATCCTATTTCTAGCATGCACGCGTTTTTGAGACGTGCGTGTCACGCAGGCAGTGTGTAAGCTCTAACCTGTTAACATGGGAGCCAAAATATAAACGGACACGCCAAGCAGCTGACATGCTCGCGCAACGCATCCAGTGTGTAACCGGCCTAAGACCCCTTGTATTGCAATATGCTGAAAGATTATTATGGATTTTTTGCCAAGTACAATACTTGAGTAAATGTACTTATTTGCTGTCCAGTACTGACCTTTGCAGAGCTGGCATTGGTTTTCATTGCTTTTTATCTGCCTTTTTATTTATGATTTTATTAAGACATTGAATTGCATTACTTTTCATTTGGTGCTACTGTTATTTTTCCCCAGTATTATAAACTTCTAATACAACAATTAGTAGGAAAACCAAATTGAGCATGTGGAGTAAAAACCAAAACATCCTCAAACCAACCTAATACAAACCAAGACAATATAGGGGAAACATGGTCATGTCCTGACGCAGTCACACGTTCTGCAATTCAGCTTCAGGGCTTACATAAAAACTGACATTTCCACATTTCTTGATTTGTTGACTGCAGTGAGATTCTTTAGGTCTCTGTCTCTTTCACTCATGTAAGTACTTTAGCTCAGAGCTTTGCCGTCCAATGACCCCAAAAAATATAATATGTTTGATATTGGAAGTCATTGCTTTGTGTTCAGTTTTGAATGGTGCTGTATATCATACTGTCATATGGTATGGTCTCGTTCACACTGTGGAATAATTTGTAAGTGTCTTTGTGGTACAGATGGAGTGACATCGATGTTGGATTGTGTGCATTAACGTGATGAATATTAATACCTTTTTTGACATTTGGAAACACCACACAGGTGTGTTTGCTAAATACTATATGCTGTATGTTTACTTTATATTACATTGCACAATTTAAGGAAAATCTTTTAGCTGCCAAATTTTTTAGCAATTTAAATGATCAGCCCATATTTTCTGCTTTGTGAATTCCTCATTGTCAGGTCTGGTCAGTGAGAAGAATGACATCATCTAACTATAAATCGAGGAATATGTGTAAGTGTGTGTGCGTCTCCCGCATGGACAGTAGGCTCTTTGATTGCAGTTCACCGCCTACTGGTGTCATGCCAAAAAGTGGTAATCTGCCAAAAACTGATTGCTGTCCACCCTAAATGTAAATAATGAAATTAATCATACACAAACACATGTTAGATGAACACCATGGCTCTTGGGCTCTCCAGCACATTGTTTTGTTGCTGGCGGTTGCAAACTTTCTCCAGCCGTTCTGCATGCTCTTTAAGAGCGGCTTCCCCAGCAGGCTGAGCCAGGCTCCCTCCCTCCCCCACCCAGGCAACATCGCTATCTGGATGTGCGATGGCTAGACGAAAAAAGGGGACATGCTGAATCTCTAGATGAGCTGCAGCTGAGCCGCACCTAATTGAACTGCGCTTATAGTTATATAAAGTTGTGGGAAAAAAATACTGGGAACCAACCAATCAGCCCGTTCCGAACAGGCACACGCTCCTAATGGGTACTACACTAGTTATGGTAAATAATGAAAGTATTCTGACAGAAGCCAGGTCCCAATAACAAGGTCCCTTGCCGACAGCTGCAACGGATTGTGGGGGGAACAAAAATTAGACCCAGGGATACTTGTGAAAAGGTTAGAAGTGAGGTAACCACGATAAACAGCTTAGGCAGCACATCTGAAGGTTAATCTTGTTATATGTGCATGTCTGTGTGCCTGTTCAGTGTGTGTTTGTGTGAACACACAATGGGTGAATCAGTGTGTGATAGACTTGTAAGTTATCCGATGCCATTCAGCCAATTTATGCTAACAGAGAATGACATTGGTGACAGGGTCCAATTCTCTGAGCTGGCCCGCTGACTGGTGAAGAGGCTCTGCTATTGATCCATGCTCACACATGCTGCCCATTTGTCAGAGCTTCAATTTCACTGGAAATTAGCTGGATGACACCTTGAAGATGTTTCACGCTCTAGAAATTGCTTTGGAGAGTGAGGGCTTAGGAGTGAAAGCTGAATAGTAAACACAGTCAGGCCCTCCAAGGCTCTTCTTCCCTGGCCCAACATGTTAATACACAAGTACATAGACATGGGATTCTGTATGGCAGTGGTTCTCAACCGGTGGGGCCCCCCCCCCTGGGGGGGGCGCAAATAGGCTACAGGATGGGAGGAAGAAAAAAAAAAATGCAAGTGGTTGGACTATTATAAAGGCCTTTTTGTAGTTGTGCGTAGAATCGATGGTGCAGGGTCCGGCGTAGACGCAGACCCTTCGCATTAGCCTGACGTGCACCTCTCGAAAAATGTAACTACACGTTGCGGCGACGCACGTCGCTCGGCCGTGGCTTGGTAGCGTTGCATTTCCTCCCTAACTCATTTCCTGGTTCTCCATCAACATGAAATCAAGGAGAGAGTTAACATTTCTTGCTCCAGATTTCCCACCGTGGTCAGAAAGAACAGGGGAGACTGTCAGTACCCGATCTGTAACGCCTGTAAGATCCGTTCTGCGCATGCGCACAATTCAGCGCATGCTCAGAAACTCAACGTGTTTTACGACACTGCCTGATCAGTTCTACGCTTGCGCGAACACCGGCAGACTTCACAGCTCTATGCATGTGTTGGCGTAAGGATGTTTGGACATTTCTGGTTACCAGAAGAAAACATTAGACAGTGACAGTACACCGTTATGATGGCAGAGATGAAGTTTATAAGGTGTTTGCTGGAGTTGCCTAAAGTATCTGTTAATGATATACGGAGGGTCATCCGGCCATCCAGTACAACACCATATAGCAAATTAAATAAAGGCTTCAAATTTTACATTTCATCATTTCTTTGCAACTTTGAAGGTAATTTGCTAACGCTAGCTAGCCTGAGCTAGAAGCCTTGCTTTGGTGTTTTAAGTCATGACTCCGTCCTGCTTCAGGTTAATCATGCTTTAAATAAAGTTTAAGCATGTGTATACCTCTCACTTCATGTGTTTGTACTTCGATGAAAGTATCAGGTAAAAACAGGGCTACAAATGAGATCTCTGTGAGAGACCAGCAAACTCCTAGCAAACGAAGCAGCACTTTCTAACGTCAAAAATCGCAGATAAAGGCTTCTGAACCAAACACTACACAATCGGACATATTTCGGCAGGAATGTGACCCGGAATTGGGGAGAATTTAACAACATTGCCAGCTAAGATGACATGTTTACTGCCGTTAGCATGTAGCTACTATAGTGGTATACAGCAGTGGTGGCTGGAAGAGCTGTCATCCCGTCTTCAAAAGGACACTTATGTACGTTTACACTTCATCGCATTAATAATAGACAGTCTATGGTTATTAGTCAAGACGAAGTATTAAAAGTAAAAACATTAACATAAACAACACAACAACGACGTCGCTACACTGTTTTGGATCAGTGATAAGTCTTGATTGTTTATAGCTATGACTATTGTATAATGAAGATTTAATAAAAAAGTTGTGATTTAGGTTGTAAAGTGTTTCAACGCATGCGTGGTACAAATCGCACAGGGACATCGTTAGTTTTCTACTACGTAATTATGCCCATGCGCAGAACGGATCGTACAGGCGGTACGGATCAGATACTGACAGAGACACTTTGTTTCTCTCACTATGACTCTAGAGTCGGTACTCGCTCCGGAGCTAATCGCCGTCACTCTCTCACACACTCCCCACAGACGCACACACCAGCGCACAAGTATAAACATCAGGCCACTTACGTAGGCTATGGAGAAAGCTCTGCATGGAGCCTCCACACAACTGTAAAACAATCATTCTCCTGGCGACTTTTTTTTGTCAAAAGCGACTAGCGACAAATCTAGCGACTTTTACTGGTGTTATTGGAGACTTTCACGACTCGAAAGCACGTATCACTCTGCAGTAACTGTGCTCAACGAGCAGTGGGTACTGCCGTGAGCCCCTCCCCCGTCCAAAAGCCCTCACAGGCGGTCAGTCTCTCAGTAGCCTCGTGCAGCAGTCCCAGCCTGCAGTCAGAGCAGAGAGGAGACACACACCACTCCGCGTCCAGGCTGCACACACGCACACGTTACATCATAGCCTAAACTTTATTGAAAACACAACTAATCCACATCCAAATTATTTCAAAACCAAACAAAAATGGAAAGATTTCTAGTGAGGACCAACAAGGCAACTGACGCACCACCAGCTGCAAAAAAGCTTCGAAGGTACAATGAAGCATACCTGGCTCAGGTCTCACATTAACATCGCCTACCTGCAAGCTTCTGTAAAAAATGCAGATGATATGCCTACTATTAGGCCTAGTAATAATAACAATAATAAAGCATAAATTCATATCAGAGGTCTTGTGCCAATTCCCAATTATAGCAATAGCCTAGTAATGATAATAGGCCTACTACTACTCATAATAATAATAATAATAATAATAATAATAATGCCTGCAAGCTCACATTAGAAGTCTGGTGCTACTGCCAATTATGATGATGATAATACTAATAATAATAATAATAATAATAATAATAATAATAGTGTGGGCCTAAAAATAATAGCCTAGCCTAGGGCTATCTATCTATCTATGCAAGGTGATGTAGTGGGGGTGGCGCCGGTACGGTAGGGGGGGGGCAACTGCAATGAACCAGCTTTGGGGGGCCCAGCTTGCAAAAGGTTGAGAACCCCTGCTGTATGGCAAGCTAATTAATCACAAAATACATGTGATCAACATTAGTCCATTTAGCCTTAATTTTTGGTTTACTTTTTCTCCCCAATAATCTTGCTTTGAGAGTGTGTTACTGTTGCAAGTTCTGAGAACCCAAATGCAGACACAGAGGCTTGGAATGAGAACAAAGGATCATTTATTTAACAAACTGATAAGGGGCAGCCAGAGTCAAAGGCTGAGAGAGGCAGTGGGGAGCTGAACAAGACGGGCAGGGGGACTGCAGCGGGTAGCCAGACAGAGTAAGGGAGCAGATCCAAGATGTATCCACGCAGAGCAGCAGTGGAATGGAGGCAGGAGTCAGGCTAGGAATCAGGCCCCCAGGAAGTGTGCTGGGCTTTGAAGCAAATTGAACATAGCGGCAAAACAATGGAATTGCAACTCCCCGCCTCATTCTCATTTTTGCCATCAAAAATGAGACTTCTGTAGGATAAATTTTTTTGAACGTCACAACCCCCACAAAAGGACTTGTTTCCCTATCAGAATTTGATCCATTTGGCCGATAACATTTGGAAAGTAAGAGCCACATGATTCAATTATTTAATTCCCTTTTAAAAAAGCGAACCGCCAGACCGGAAGTAGCCGGCTCTGCCGGCAGAGGTCTTTAGTGTGCCTGCTCTATGGGCCGCATTGTGCGGAAGCAGTGCCGACCATCCGGGTAATTGGCTTCATGCGCCACTGAGCTCTCACAGGAATAAATGGGGCTCCTCTTTGAATTCTCGATCCAGGTTTGATAATCCATGCTGGGAATGCTGCAGGAAGAGGAACGAGGGTTAGCAAAAGTTTAAACAAGCACAGAGTTACAAGATTGTTCGAACAAGACTGACTGTGAGAAGACAGAGAAAAGGAGCGCTATTATTTGGTGGTTGTTGAATTTTTTTTACAACAAGGTGCTCTCTGGTGCAGGGCTGATCCAATAGCATCAGAACAGTATGAAAACCAAGGCACTATTGTTGAAGAAAAAGTTTCAAAGCCTTTGATACAGCTAATGCATAGCAAAGAGTAAAAAAAAATGGCACACAGGCCTTCTTCAGGGTGACTAACCAGAAGTGAGCCACACACAAAAATTGTATAGGACAAAGTCAAGAAGTTACATCTCAAAACCATAGTAAAATAGAAACTGACTGAAAAAGCAACATATAGTTACAATAGACTGACTGTGAAGCAGAGTCTGATCTGTCAGCATAGTGGTGTTGAAGACTTGAGCTTTTTCTCAATCTCAAGAATGTGAAGAACGGACTTGTGTTCTTGGGAAGAACATTCTTGCTGGTTGTTCTTGGAAGAATGAACTTGCAAGTTCACAAGCACAGAAAACGCTGTTTGAGATGATGTGTTCTTCCTGTTATTGTGCAACACCCCCAGCACAGAGGCTACCTGCAGTGCTCCACAATAACAGCTAGAAATAAAACCACAACAATATAATCACGTTATATAGAAACAATCTCCGGACAAGAAAACCTCATTGCAATAATATTGACAAATAAAACTTGAGCTTTAATTTTTTTGTTTATGGTTTAGCTTAAACACTCCTTACTTATTCAAAAGAGTGGAACGCGATCCCTACTATTATTAGTGTATTAGTTTTAGTCAGTTAAAAATAAGTAAAAAAATAAGCATGCCTCTCTGAATGGGTAGGCCTATGTAATGGCGTGTCCTAGGTGTCCCAAGTGTTTTGTGGCACAACAGGTTTGGCCTCAACTACTTCCACAGTCTAAAGAGGGCAGACACAGAATTAGCCAGAGGGTCCGGAAGGTTTACTGCACCACCTGCCGGTCCCTCCATGGCCATTGGCCGGGCTGTCCGACGGACTGCAACTTCACTGGTGTTAGGATGGGTGGTTGGTGAAACTGCGTTCGCAGTGCTGGGAGCCCCAACAAGGTCCAAACCCAGGGTTACTGGGTGACCTTGTGGTGGCAGCAACCTGGGGTTGGTTTGAGTTGGAACTACCAAGGGAGGCTCCTGCCTGAGAACTAGCAGATCACCGTCACCAAAGTACTATCTAAGGGGGGTGACAGAAAGGCAGCAGGGCCACCGGAAGGGTCTAGCCTGACCACAGCCTTCAGCAGGACACAATTAACATGCCTGGACTTAGTCGGATTGTCTACAGGCGCTATGGTGTACACAGCTCCACCTTCAGCCGGTGCCCTCAGAACTCTGTATGACACAGGATCATACAGATCTTGTATCTTATGACGATCTTGTGTACTGAAGTTCCACAACCACACCAACTGGCCTACTTCCAGAGGGTGGTCACGAACATGCTGATCATAATTCCTCTTGCGACGCTCGGCTGCACCCCTTAACCTTTCCCCAGCCCACTCAAAGGCCACAGAGAGGATCTTTTACTCTACCTAGCAGGAAATCAACAGAAAAGGGGACTCGCCAGTGGCCTGATGAGGGGCGGTGTTGTAAGAATACAGCACCTGTGGCAGACAGGAACTCCAGTCCCGCTTCTGAGACAACGGAAAAGTGTGCAACAAGTTGTGCAGGGTTCGATTAAAGAGTTCACACTGGCCATTACCAGCTGGATGGTATGGGGTGGTACGAGACTTCTCGATGCCATATAGCCCACAGAGCTGCTGGATCACAGAACTCTCAAAGTTGCGGCCCTGGTCCGAGTGTATACGAGCAGGAACACCAAACTTTGAGAAGCATTCAGTCACCAAAACCTGAGCCACAGCGGAGGCTGTCTGGTCACGGGTGGGAACAGCAAGCGTATACTTGCTAGAAATATCAGTCATAACGAGGACATTTTCCAACCCATTATAAGTCGGTTCTAACACTGTGAAATCCATAGCTACAATCTTATTTGGCCTCGAAGCCAGCAAATGCCCCATAAAGCTGATAGCAGCTAGCTGGGTGTTAGCCACTTGGCACCTCTCGCAGGCCCAACACCATTGTGTCACCGCAGAGGACATAGCTGGCCAGTAACACCGCCGTCGCAAAAGCTCTAATGTTCTTTCCACACCCGCCTCAAAGCCATCAGGGCTGGAAGGCCTGGCGATACAAGACCCCATCCCTTTCCATCAACAGGTCCTATTGGCGGAGCAATGCCAAGGCAGGCTGTGACACTGCCTTTCGCTCCTCCCCATTGGGACGATTCCCTTCCAGCCAGAAAACCAGGGCCTCTTTAATGACCGGATCTGCCTGTTGCAAAACACCAAGATCTGAACGTGTATATTCTGGCAAGGCGACAATAGCAGATTGAACTGCTTCAACTTGGTTCACTTGGGCATGCTGTAAGGAATCCGGGAGTAATGTACCAGGGACCACGGCCTCTAGATCCTGTATGCCGGGTGGGTGTTGACGGGACAGAGCATCTGCATTTCCATTACTCCTCCCCAATCGATATTTGATTTCAAAATCGAAGGAGGCCAGCTGTGCTGCCCAGCGTTGTTCGGTAGCACCAAGTGGCTAAGGGGGTTGTTGTCTGTGAAGACAATACATTTGTGGCCCAGTAGGTACTCCCTAAACTTCTCGGGCATAGTCAAAAACTCCAGCTTCATAGAGCTGTAGATTTGCATGTTGCGCTCAGTGGGCCTCAAACCTCGGCTGGCATAAGCCACTGGTCTAACCTTGCCCGACTGCTCCTGGGAGAGCACTGCCCCAAGTCCCCCGTAGATTGCATCAACCTCAAGAATGAATGGCAAAGAGAAGTCGGCATAAGCAAGCACAAGTGCCGTAACGAGTTTGATCTTAAGTGCCTCAAAATTACACTGGCACTGCTCCGTCCAATGTCCCCTCACAAACAGCTCTGCTCTTCTCTTCAACTTTGTGCCCCCCAGTTCAGCAACCAGCCTATGCAGCGGGGCCGCCAACTTGGCGAACCCCTCCACAAAGCGGCGATAGTAACTGGCAAGACCGAGGAACGACCGCAGCTCCGGGATGGTGGTAGGTGGCGGCCAGTTCACTACTACCTGCACCTTACTGGGATCTGTGGAGACTCCTTTGTCAGAAATGACATGGCCCAAGTAGCGCACTTCCTGTTGGAAAAACACACATTTGCTAAGCATTGCCTTCAGGCCTTGCTGCTGAAGCCTCCCCAGCATTACATCCAACCTCTCTAGATGCTGTTTGACCGTGGAAGAGAATCCCACAATGTCGTCAAGATACAAAAGCAACGACTGGCACTGCTGGTCACCAAATATACATTGCATCAGCCTCTGAAAAGTGCTTGGAGCGTTGCAAAGCCCAAACGGCATACGATTCCACTCGAAAAGGCCAAAAGGGGTGGAAAACACCGTTTTGGATCGATCCGCCTCAGAAACAGGGACCTGGTTGTAGCCGCTGGCCAGATCCAAAGCGGGCATCCGTCAAGGCATCCAGGGACTCATTAATACGAGGAAGAGGAAAAGCATCTTTCCTCATTTTGTTGTTAAGTTGCCTGTAATTGACACACATAAGCAGGCTCCCATCCTTTTTCTTTACCAACACAATGGGACTGGCATAGGGACTGCTGCTCTCCCTTATTACCTGTGCCTCCAAGAGTTGGTTGATGTGGTCCTTAACCAACTCATACTCAGAAGGAGGGATGCGCCTATGGCGTTGCCGAACAGGGACATCATCCAAAACAGGGATGTCGTGAGCAATCAGGTTTGTACAACCCAGGTCACCATCATGGGTGGCAAAGACAGGGGTATAGTCCTGCAAGAAGGACCGAACCGGGCTCTGCTCTTCAACAGGCAGTGAGGACAGGTCCATGGCCTCAATCTGGTCTTGCACCCCAGGAGGAACAGCTTGGGACCTCACCGTGGCAACCACAGATGGCACTTCGGTTACCCCTGCAGGCAAGCTGACGACACGGACCTCATCCAGGGTACCCATGACAGTGCGAGGGTACAGTATCACATGGATGGCCCCAACATTCACAATGGGTATGTAAGCAGTGCCCCCGACCACCTGAACCAGGGCCGGAGAAGCCAGCAGTCCAGCAGGCAGACCAGAGTCCAAAGGCTCGAACAGTACAGTACAACCAGAATACTGCTCTGAACAGGTTGCAGCAATGGTCTTCATCATGCCACCAGGGATGCGGCAGGACTTCCTGCCCCGAACTTTCACTTTGCCTGAAACGTCCCGGGGAGCCTGCTCGCTGGCCTAGTGACACCATTGCAATGCTTTCACAACAGGCTCTGGAGCCCTAGATACTGAGGGCAGATTGAACAAGGCCAAACCATGCTGGCCAAAGAGCTCTCTGTAGCACCTGTGGATAATAGTCATTCCCAACACACCTGGGACGTGAAGTGACATATCACTGGGGGAGTCTTTAACCACCAGTACACCGCACCTTGCCATTGACTTACTACAAAGTTTGACATCCAACTCTAGGTAGCCAATATAAGGGATGGCCAGCCCATTGGCTGCTCGGAGCTGCAGCCAGTGGCAAGATTGGAGTTTCTCTCTACCCCACGGCTCAAAATGCTGGAGGAAAAAGCTCTCTGTAACTGTAGACACCATGGATCCAGTGTCCACCAAGCAAGGGACATCAACCCCTCCCATAATCACATCCAGATGTGGACAAATGGAAATCAATTTAGGAACTTCCTCCAAAACACTTGGGATAACCTCCGAGCCAAGCATTTCTGGACGGATCTCATCAATTCCTGGGGCTTTGCCACTGTGGAGTTGTTTAACTACCTCAGCAACCTCCACCAGGGAAACTGATGCCAATCCCCCATCATCCTCCAGCTCTGCCTCTACCATAGAGGGCATATTAGTCGGATTTAGGAGTTCCTCAAAGTGCTCCTTCCACCGCCCTATTACCTCCTCAGTTGAGGTCAACAGCATCCCATCCTTACTGTACACAGCTTGGATGGTTCCCCGGTTCCCCCTCCTGAGGTGGCGAACAGTTTTCCAAAAGCACCTTGGTGCCGACCAAAAGTCCTTCTCCATGTCTTCTCCGAACTTCTCCCACACACGCTGCTTTGCCTTTTTCACGGCAGAGGCTGCAGCCCTTCGGGCCCTTCGGTACCTTGCAACTGCCTCCGGAGTCGTCTGGGATAACATATCCCGGAAAGACTCCTTCTTCAGTCGGCTTCCCTGACCACCGGTGTCCACCACGGTGTTCGTGGGTTACCGCCCCTTGAGGCACCTAAGACCCTAAGACCACAGCTCCTCACCGCAGCTTCAGCAATGGAAACTTTGAACATTGTCCACTCGGGTTCAATGCCCCCCAGCCTCCACAGGGATGCACGAAAAGCTCCGCCGGAGGTGTGAGTTGAAAGTCTGTCGGACAGGGGCCTCCTCCAGACGTTCCCAATTTACCCGCACTACCCGTTTGGGCTTACCAGGTCTGTCCACAGTCTTCCCCCACCCCCTGACCCAACTCACCACCAGATGGTGATCGGTTGACAGCTCCGCCCCTCTCTTCACCCGAGTGTCCAAAACATATGGCCTCAGATCAGATGAAACGATTATAAAATCAATCATTGACCTTTGGCCTTGGGTGCTCTGGTACCAAGTACACTTATGAGCATCCCTATGTTCGAACATGGTGTTCGTTATAGACAATCCATGACTAGCACAGAAGTCCAACAACAAACAACCACTCTGGTTTAGATCAGGCCGTTCCTCCCAATCATGCCTCTCCATGTGTCTCCATCATTGCCCACGTGCGCGTTGAAGTCCCCCAGCAGAACTATGGAGTCCCCGACTGGAGCCCCATGCAGGACTCCACTCAATGTCTCCAAGAAGGCCAAATACTCCGAACTCTTGTTTGGTGCATATGCACAAACAACAGTCAGAGTTTTCCCCCCCCACAACCCGCAGGCGTAGGGAGGCGACCCTCTCGTCCACCGGGTTAAACTCCAACGTAGCGGCGCTCAGCCGGGGGCTTGTGAGTATCCCCACACCCGCCCGGCGCCTCACACCCTGGGCAACACCGGAGAAGAAAAGAGTCCAACCCCTATCCAGGAGTATGGTTCCGTTACGTTACTCAATCTGAGTAACGTATTCTGAATACTTGGATTACTTCCACATTGAATTGCATTTTATAAGTAGGAATGTGGCCATCACATACAGCTTACTAAACAGGCCTATTCTGGTGTGTTCTTCTGTTCCAACTGGCTGAATGTGTACCTAAACAAGCAGATAGATTGTTGTATTTGGAGTCCCGAACTGCATACTACAAAAATCTAACCGCAGTCTAAGCTACCACAAGCTAATTTTAGCTAACGTTAGCTAACATGTCAAATGGGGCTAGTCTTTCAACGGCTCTGGGGATAGTAAATCAGTACGTAGGAGAATGTAAAGTCGCACGTCAACTACAAAATAGCAAGGTGACCAGTAAAACTACAGCAGACAACTACCCTAAAAAAAAAAATGTACTTTAAGATGCTTCTTCAGGTTGGAGGTGGAGGAATTTGGACGTTGAAAGGAAGTTGGTTGCTGGCAAGCAGAGGTTGCACTGCACAGTTATATTTCGTTCTCCCTTCTCTTTATTTAATGTGAAATGCTGTTTGAATTTCAAAGATAGAAACGCATTCCTGCCCTGGCTCTGATGTGCCGGTTCCGGTTCCATCTCTATCAGTTAACCACAAGTTCCCGTTAATCTTATGGACATGTGTTGTGATACGCCTCGCCTAAAACATTCTCAGAAGTGAATTTAGTGGTGAATAAGATGGCGAAAATTGTTAAAATTGTCCCGTTGGTCCGTCTATGTAGAGATGGCCAGTATCGGTATCTGCTCCGATACTGCCTAAAACGCTGGTATCGGTATCGGGAAGTACTGGAGTTTATGCACCGATCCGATACCACGTAATAAAGCCCTAAAGAAAAAATATGTTATAGTAGTTTATTTATGTTCTTTTTCCGTTATAACTGACTGTCAAACTGCATAATAAAAGAACGTTCTGTGGCATTCATGTTTCACAAAGAGTTTAACCTGAGCCAGACCGACAAAGACAAAGATAGAAATAATATCACATCCATACAGGGATAGTAGTATACAGTTCTTAAAACATAATAAAATATATGACACACTGGTATCGGATCGGTACTCGGTATCGGCCGATACGCAAGTTCAGGTATCGGAATCGGTATCGGGAAGCAAAAAATGGTATCGGACCATCTCTACGTCTATGTACGGGAAACCCGACCCTCGAATGCCGAAATGAATGTTGGGTTCGGGTACAGGTATGGGTGCTGCCAAGTTCATACAAGTTACCAACCAATGCATCCTCGGTAAAATGGGCATGTCAAGAACATTTCTGAGAATTTGACTTGTGTATTGGGACAGTACTTTGGCCACAGAAGATGACGTTTCACAGGTACACAAGAACACAAGTCCATAGAAGAACACAGATTGAGAAATGCCCTTGTAATTAAGGCAGAGAAGATTTGGAGAAGATTGGCAGCAGCTGCCCAACACATGCATGGACAGACACACAGACAGACAGACAGAGAGGATAGGGGAGAAACTCCTGGCTTGGAGGCGGAGACAGAGTGTGAAACACAGCACAGTAATTCTCTCAAACAAAAAACAGTATTCAAATGATGGCAAATTCAACATAACGAATAGTACAAAATAATATTACGAACAACAAATACTGGACGTTACAAAAGGCTAGAGAGGCAAGTTATACTCCACAACTGCTGTTTTGAGTTTCTCTTTTTAACAGAAACTTTATTCACAAATGAATTCCAATTGCTTCTACATTCTTTCGATCGCTGTTAGTAAGAATACAACCCCCAACTTTCTGTGGATGTTTCGCATTAAAGGAAACCTTTTATGTACCTGTTTTCATGTTCATACTTATATTTATGTTTTTTTGTATTTTGTGTTTTTACTACAACATCTTACATGCTTTAATGTTATGCCTGTCTGAGGTGCCTGTCAATTTAAGCCCCCCTCCTGAATAAGCCCAGTCTGCTGGTCAGCAACTCCGGGTTCCTCTCGGCTGCTCCTTCAGTCTCTGTACTACTCAGTCACATTCAACACTGCTGTCTTCCGGCAAGTCACCTCGCAAGATTTTAGCACTTCACCATCTTTAATGTAGTCAGTAATGTATAATCACAATCTTAGCCTGTCAGTGGCAAAAACGGCACTTTTAGTCGATGGAAAGACTTATCTCCATGGAGCTGTGGAGTAAGGCTACACCATACATATATTTCAGGATAGGACAATATTAAATGATGTTAACTGTTCACACAAAACAGTAACGTGAGCTATTTAAATTAGCTACATATAGATACATGGTTAAACCTCATTGCTCTTAACAGTGTATCGCCATGTGTACTTCATCCACATCAATCCCACCAATCGGTCCCAAAATGTCCCAGTTAGACAGTAAATGCCGTAAACATATTCTTTGTAGATCTTTACAATCATTCCCAGAAAGAACCAAGCAGGCCTGCCTTCTTGCACGATCCAAATTTGCTGCTAGCTTGAAGTTTGTTGTTGTTTCCTGAAGCGAACAGATTTTGAGAACGGCAACACACAGAACGGAAGGAGAGGGAGACGAGTAAGCAACAATGTCCCTAACCCGTCAGGCAGTTATCCTGGAAATGTACTTCCGTTGATCCAGACTATTGACATTAGTCACTTAGAAACAAATAGAAGTCTTGCTAAAATACTACAGAATTACAGATCAGGGGAAATTAAAAATAATAGCCGGGATCTGATATATGCCTGTCACATGAAGGCCATGTTGCAGTTGAGTTTAAATTATGACATGGCTATTTTGCCACAAAGTGGGGCTGGTACTTGTAATTAAAACATATCATAGCCAGACTTCCTGCCTGCAGAGAGAGATATGATGAATCTGTAGTCTCTTAAATACAAACTACTTCATTATTTATTTTCCGTGTCTCCAATAAATTGCAGCCGATGTATTGCTGTTAAAAGATGCACACATTAAAAAAGACTTACTGTCTGCACTTTATTTTCTTCCCAGTTGGCTGGTGAGATATCGCTGTTATTAAATTTGGGTTTTATTGTTGACAGTGGTCGTGGTTCGCCGGGCGAGCAGTGAGAAGTGTCTCGTGTGAGTGAACAGAGGGATATACAGGCACTGACACTGCCAGAGAGGAAGAAAACAGAAGTACGGAGGGAGGAAAAACAAAAAACAAAAAAAGACAGCGACAAAGAGGCACTTTCAGCAGAGACTTTAGGCAGAGACAACCGTGATCATTAGTCAGACATCCTGAGCCACATATTTCAGTTTGATCACATCTCCCTTTGGGTTTAAAGAGCCTGTAAGCCTAATGGACCAATATACAATTCTCTATTCTTCTTCATGTGTCAGGTTTATAGATTGCCCTTTAAACATTTTAGTAAACGGAAGTCTCACTAGTGACTATAGGTGCTTTCCGACCGGATAGTACTTGTACTTTTTAGAGGAAAAGTACACTTCTAAGCAGTTCTAAGAACTACTCTCCCCCAAAATCTTTTTTTCCGTTTGCATTCCCACTGGCCAAGTAGCCATAGGGACTGGTAGGAGGGGTAAGGGAGTGACGCAAGCACTGCAACGGTCTTTATAGCATCGTCACTAGACCTTAGCACAACAACAAAGCAGCATGGAGTAGGCCGTACATGGCCAGCAGTGCCTGCACCTCCGCATCAGTCCACTTTTCCGAGTTCCGCATTCCGTCCATTCTCGTAGTAATTCACATAACGTTTTGCTCAACACAGACGGGGCTTTATTATACTCGGAACAGACCCCGCCTCTGCCTGCTGCGCTGTGGACGTATGTGTGTGTGTGTGTGTGTGTGTGTGTGTGTGTGTGTGTGTGTGTGTGTGACGGCCGGCGAGCCGCAGGACACACTTGTGGAGTTTAACTCCAAAAAGACATTTAACGACAGGTTCCCGTTAATCTTATGATGGACATGTGTTGTGATATTTAAACAAACGAACCGTCAATCAACGGCGAAATAAAAGCCTCTTATTTAGGAGAGCGGTCTGAGAGACCTCCAGCTTACCGCGAGGTGTCTGAGCAAGACTGGCCGAGCGACGAGCTAGAGGCCGGGGCAGGCGCTTGCTGGCTGTCGCCTCACTTCATGGAGGTTCTCAACTCCGAAAGCTTTGAAGCAAATTGTCAATTCGGCATACATTTTCACAAGACTGCCTATATTCGAAATCTAAACAGTTAATTTCTCGCCTAAAACATTGTCAGAAGTGAATTTAATGATGAATAAGATGGTGAAAATTGTTAAAAATGTCCCGTTGTTGGTTGTTGCTCTGTTTGCAAGTTCCGAGTTGGCAGTGGGCGTGACTTATAAGTTCGACCAATCAAGTACACATAGGAAAAGGGAAAAGACCCTGCTCTGAAGTAGGAGCTAAAAAGTCTGCTACTGTAGCCAGAGGAACTTAAAAATCCCCAAATTTTTCCTGTGGGAACACGAAAAAAATGTTCTAGGAACGTTTAGTTCTAAGAACTGCAAAATTCCCTCCGGTCGGAAAGCCCCTTATATGTACACATTCATTTAGTTCTGTGCATAAATGATTGACAGAACAGTGCGTGTGCCTTTGAACAGTAAGTTTGTTCTGTCAAACTTTTTTTTTTTCCTTCTATTTTTTATCTCCACTTTTTTAATTTTTTGTGTCTTACATCTATGTTTCTCCATACTCTTAAATGTATTTTTTGCTGTCACTATTTTTTTCTTCACGCATGCATGGAAACATGTTTTCCTCTGTTTTGTCCATTTCCTCTTTCTTCCTGCTGGCCCCAGTGATTGAAATGTCATGAATAGTTAATGAATCCCTCCCTACCAGTCATTTAAAACAGAGGCTACATGGGTTCAAACAGTATGCAGCATATGCGCCACATATAAGGCTCATTGTCTCTTGTTTAGGCAGCAGAAAAGCTTAAAGCTGCACTAATCAATATTTCTATATTAACAATGTATCAAATGGCTGTGTGTAATGTGAAAGGTGTTGCTTGTGTGTGCTTCTCTAAATTCCTTGTTTTGTCATCTTATTGTTTTGGTTCAGTCTTACCACATCAACCATCGAACACACCTTCAAATGAATGCTGATTACTTAGTTACTGTGTAAGTGATGTGCAAATAGGCAGGTGTGGTATGAGCTGTCTTGGTTGGGGTTTTTGTTAAAAGTTTTCTAGTATTTTTTTGTGTGTTTTTCTGTTGGTCCTGCCTCTCCCTGTGCCTCCTGTGTTTTCCCTCCTCCTGTCTGCCCCTGCCTGCTACTGCCAGCTGATCATGCACACCTGTTCCTCATTCCATCATCACCGCTCTACTGCCACGTACACCTGCCAGCCATCCACAATCAAGCTCAGTACTTCAACCCCGGCTCCACTCACTATTGCAGTTGGATCGTTGCTTCAGTCGTCCTGGTGACACGCAATACAAGCCCTCTGAAATGTCCTCGTACTTACCTGTCCTTGTCTGTTGCTGACCCTTTTTGTGTTTCTCCCTGACAGTCATCCGTCCCATACCTCGCTGCTGGCTTCACCCTTCGGTCCCCCTCCTCACGGCTCTCCACTTCACCCTGCCTCCGCTTCTGCTCCCAGCCTTCCCCTCTTGGACTCTCCCCCGCTTCATCCTGCCTTCGCTCCCAGCCTCCCTCCCTCTTGGACTCCCCCTGTTCCCCGGACTCCAGTGCTTCCTCCTCGGTTCCCTCGGCCCGTTTCCCCGCTCTCCTTGAGCTCCCTCGCCATCCTATCCCCAGCTAGCTCCCTCGCCATCCTACCCCAAGACCACGTGCCCCGTTCCTCTTCCTGGCATCCGCCTCCCCTCACCTCCTTTCCCTTTTTCTTAATAAACCTATTTTTGTTGTTGAACTTTGCGTTTGGGTCCGTTCTGTCCTCCTCGTAACATGAGCATTCTTTAGGGTTAGGCTTAGTTTGATTAAAGGAGACTTGTTACTTTTTTTTATATTTTTAAATATATTCGGGCTGTCAATCAATTAAAAAATGAATCTAATTACATACTGTGATTAATTAAATTAATCAAGTACATCATTTTTGCCAAGTGCCTTAACTGATTTTTAAGAGTTTAAAAAAAAAAAAAAAAAGGGGGGGTACTAAACAGTCGGCAACATTAAAGAACGGCTTGTTTATTGCTAGGCCATATGGTCAAAATGAAATGATTTAATAATAATGTAATAACTTATTTCACTAATTGCTGTTGAATGAGAAACAACCACCAGATGGGAAAAGGGCCTTTAACAACATTGAATGCACCATGAGGCTGTAGGTTACCAGTTTCTTGAATGCACCGTCTGTGTTTTTCCGACAATGGCAGCTGCACATTGTTACATCCTGGTGTTGAATCCTCTACAGTGAAATACAGTCACACTTTACACCGTTTAGCGTTAGCTGTCAGCATTGTAACCATGTTTAATCCAGCTACTAGCTAGCGGTAGGCTAACGTTAGCTGCTGTTGAGTGTAGTGTTAACTTACATCACGTGCAGCGATGTTTCTGTTGACGTGTTTCAGAGCATCCGAGAGAAACACAGACATCCGTGGCACCGAAATGAGGCACCGAAATCCGCATTGCTATTTGGTCTGGTAGATACAGGTCGTGAAGGCACCTGTGCCGTATTAGCACCGGATTTCGGTACCCAACCCTATTCAGGAAGAAGATTTTTTATAAGTAAATGTTCCAATTAATGAGCAGCGCATTCTCGTCTCCCTCCTTCATTTTACAGTCGAATGGTGGCTAGAACGGCTTTGGGTCAAAGTTCAATATGGAATGGATCCGCATTATATTTTTCTCAGATTAATTAATCGAAATTAACGCGTTATTTTGACAGCCCTAATATATATATATATATATATATATATATATATATATATATATGTTTACATGCTTTAATGTTCAAAAACACTTTTATTTTTTGTCATACTGCCCATGACTGCCACACCTGTATTCACACTCTGTCTTGCACTTTAATAATTGAAGCTTCGGCCACGTTTAATAAGAACATCCGACATTGTAACATTATAGATTTGACAGAAACTATGGAAAAGCATAATAGGTCTCGTTTAAAGACAAAATGATTTTTGTTGAATTATGACACAGTAAATGCATACATGAAAAAGGAAAAAATTTAAAACATAATATTGTGTATTGTATTTTACTTTGCTTCTTTGATTTGTTTCAGACAGGCATTTTAAATCTTCCATTTACGGTAGGGCTGGGTATCGTTTATATCGTTCCCAATTAGCACTGGGAAGCAACTGCCAATATTTCCTCCTGGTTAACATGTTGTATTGCAGTCATGTAAATGATAATATGATATCTCAATAGGTTGTTGAATAAGTTGAAAGCGGAGACTAACTAACATGAGGACAAAACCTAAACTGAAAAAAACAATAAGCAAGACAGCCACAGCATTGGCAAATAATAGAATGATGTGTGAAAAAAATCAAGATAAGAAGAATGAGTGAGAGAGTGAGGATACTGGGAGTCCTGCTTCACCATTGTCAACCAAGCAAATTGAGATGAATTGTCTCAACACAGGAGAGCAAAGGCTCAGTAACATTTCAAAGGAATCGTGGTGTTAAGCAGACTACAAAGTCCCAACCACCATGCCTTAGATCTTCTCTCCGCTGTTTCTTTACTTTCCATCGTCCTTCTTGTGTTAAACTCTCGTTCTCTTTCATCTTTGCCTGATTTACTCCATCTTTCTCTCTGATTGGCGCTTTGCTAAGATGCTTCTTTAGTCACATGCTTTAATCTGCGGGAACAGTGTGACTAGGGGCAAAGGAGAAGAACTTCTTAGTCCAACATCTTCCTCATTTGGGTGTCTATGTCTTACACACAACATGCACACCAATCAAACTAACAGACAAAGTATTTTCTCCCCTCCCCCAGGGAATGGTTAACATGTTAAATCAGCATTTTCTGCAGCCGTAGTCCAATTGGGCCTGATTGATATGTCTGGGATTACCTTCCTAACTGTCAAAGTGGGTTAGTGAGAGGCAGGAGCCCACCCACACTAACCCCACACTATCTGTGGAGCTTCAGGCAAAAGTGCAGCATGTTATGGATGATGGCCTCTGCCTTCCTGATGGCACCTATGAGTGTGTGTATTTGTGTGTGTGTGTGTGTGTGTGTGTGTGTGTGTGTGTGTGTGTGTGTGTGTGTGTGTGTGTGTGTGTGTGTGTGATTGTGTAGTGAGTAACTGACTTTTCGTAACTGTGATTTTAACTGCTGGGTCAAAAATTAACCGAAGACAATCTTTTAACCTGTGTGGTGTTGAAGCGAGCCTCTTTAGTGCATCACCATACCCATCCACCTCCCAAAGACACAGTGAAATAACGAATGCAGTCACATTTCGTGCCCAATAAACACGGTGACAAATGAAGGCTTCAAATTCTTGGTCAACACTCTGGATAAACGATACGTGATCCCCTCGCTAAATTATTTTTCCAAGGTGGCACTGTACAGAAAACGCAGAGGGGAAATAGACAGTGATCTTGCCAATGTAAAGTACTTTGCAACTACAACGGATCTGTGGTCAAGCAAGACAATGGATCCGTACATGAGTTTGACAGTTCATTACATCAATGAGGATTTTGCAATGCAGAGTCGATGCTTGATCTTGATCTTTTTTCCCACAAGATCACACGGGAGAGTCACTTGCTCAGGGCCTGAGGGAGGCGATGGCCTCTTGGAGCTTGCAGGAGGAGAGGCTTGTCTGCATTACGGCGCTAATGTGGTGAAGGCAGCTTCTCTAAATAATTGGACTAGGCTCCAGTGCTTTGGCCACAGACTCCATCTAGCATTAGGTGAGTAAAAGTTATATTAAAAAATGAATTAAAAGTGTAGATGGGCGTGTAATAAATCCACAAACAACAGGCTATGCTGAAATCAAGATGAAACTCTTCACTTAAACGTGTTCACTGTATGTTTATCGGTGTTTTAAGCCCTCAACGTCTCCTTCCAGGCATAGTAGGGTTTCACAGCCTGTGGGAGGCCTTTGGAGGAGGGTGGCCAGCCCTTTGAGATGATGTCAGCTAGGTCCTTGCATGTGGGGTCATTAAGCGTCTCCTGTCTGAGCTTTGTAATGGCAAAAATTACATTTAAGCATGATTCTTAATATTCTTGTTCTATTTCTTTCTCTGTTTCTCTCACAATGCTGAAAGGGAGTTTATCTCATTCCCACATGTGGAGACGAATGTGTACAGCCTTTGTTTAGACCGATAAAGGTACAAGGTCACAGTTAACTATCTCTATGTGCAGATTCAGTTCTCCCATGCCAGTGGAGATGTAACCAGGGGGTGAAAGTTGTACAGGGGGGGAGAGGCGAAATGGCTCCAAGATGTCTCCTGTGTTTGAGATTGTTTCTCTGTGTATCAGATTGCCTGTGAGAAATGCAGAGTCATGTTAAGCCAAGTGCGTGAAGATGCATTTAAGCTCAGTGTTCCTGTTCACTCGTTGAAGAGGCCTTTTCACACTGTGCTGATGTGCCCTTTTGTGATATCGTGTTCCTCCTATATTTGCAAATATACTTAATAAAATACAAAAACCTAACTTGGTTTAGTCTTCGACTGTCTTTATTTTGTTTCACCTTCCTATTTTAAAACATCTACACCTGCTGCACCAAAATACTTCCACCACAGCTTCTCCATCCGTCTGGAGGATAGCATATCCAAAGCCATGACCTCATAGTCCTCAGTCTCATCAGCAAGATGTGTGGAGGGGAGGTGTGATCTCAAGAGTGCATCTGCAACATAGAGTTCATGTACATAGTTGTACATTACAGAGAGATTGTACCGTTGGAGTTTCAGCATTATTCTCTGCAGCCGGGCAGAGGCTGTGTGCAGTGGTTTCTTGAGTATAGTGATAAGAGGCTGGTGGTCGGTATTCACTGTAACTGGTCGCCCATGAATGAAGTCATGAAATTTCTGGCATGCAAATACTAGAGCCAAAAGTTCTTTTTCGATTTGTGCATAACGTGATTCAGTATCACTAATGGCTCTGGAGGCAAAAGGCACTGGCTTGTTGTGCTGCAGGCAACACAACCGGTTGGCGAACATCAAAGTACTGCAGCACCGGTGGGCTCATCAATATGTCTTTAAGTTTTGAGAGGGCGGCCTCATGGTGCTCGTGCCAGCACCATTCTGTGTCCTGATGAAAGAGTCCACACAGAGATGCTATGAGTTCACTGTAATTTTGGATGGACTTTGATAAGTAGTTGGTCATACCAAGGAACCACTGCAGCCGAAGTTTGTCCTGTGGTGGAGGCATCAGGCGAACAGCCTTAGTTTTTTCGGGGTCAGGTTTAACACCCTGATTTGTCAGCAAGTGTCCTACATAAGGGAGCTCAGAGACCCTGAAGCGGCATTTCTCAGGGTTGAGTTTCAGACCCAAGGCGTTTATCCTATCAATGACCTTGTGGAGGCGTGTATCATGCTCCTCCACAGACTTTCTCCAAACCAGAACATCATCCACAATGATCTCACATGGGAGTCCTGCAAAAAGTTGCTCCATGCAGCGTTTGAACACTTCACTCCCTGTGGATATGTCATAGGGCATGCGGAGGAAACGGTAGCGCCCAACTGGAGTAATGAACTTTTGAACGAATTTTTTTTGTTTTTTTTAGATCAACTTTTTATTGGATTATTTTTTTATGCAGACATACAGAACAGAGAAATACAAACTGAACAAGAACAAAAACCCTCACCCACCCTCTGCGGTCTCGAGGAAAATAAAACAAATAAACAAACAGAAATCACACCTTGCCTAATCACTCTCCTCTAGTTCTTATGGGGCTGAGGTCATTAGGTCTGATATTTGCACTGCTGCGCTTTTCCATAGGTTGATAGTTGATAATTTAGCTTTGTTAATCCTTGCTGTAGAGAGCATAGCTATGTCCGAAAATACACCAACCACTGTTTTATACACAGCGAATGGTGAGGGAGCCAGTGCTGAGTTATCATTTTCTTGGTTGCAGTTGAGCCGGCTAGCCAAATTTTCCTCTGTCTTCCAAGCAGGTGTAATTTAGAGTCATTGTTAAGTCACAAAACAATCGAGTCAGTAGGAATTCAACATCCTATCACATCAGATATTATTGATGTTGTTTTATTCCAGAACTCATGCACCTGTTCACACTCCCAGACCATATACAGAAAAGTTCCAGTTTGTTCAGGTTGACAGAACGTGCAATAGGGAGTTGGAATGACTTTAGAGACGCATCTCTTCTGGGGAGTCCAATATGTCCTATGACATATGTTGAAGTGGATCTGCTAGTGATTTGGGTTCTTGGAACAGTGGAAAATGTTGTCCCAAACTGTCTCCCAATTAATTGTTCCCCTCAAGGCTCAGCTCTCACTCCCATTTCCCCACTATTGGGAGTTCTCCTATGGACACTTGCATCAGTTTAGCATAAATCCTGGACACTAATCCTCTCACAGGAAAATCAACAAAACATTTAATGACTGGGTGTGCATCAAGACTGTTTCCCCATGGCACTCCATAACATTTTAGGACTGATCGTAAGCGAAGATAAAGGTAGAAAGATGTCCTGTGGACTGCAAAACTAGCGCTCAGGTCTTCAAAACTCAACATACATGTCTCATTGAATATCTGGTCTAAAGTATAAATACCTTGTGTCACTCCACTGCTTAAAAGCAAAGGGTTTGTTACCAAACATTAAGTGTGCATTGTGCCATATTGGGGTATTCAATGCCACTTATTGGTGTAGCGTAGTTGCTCCTTCACCTGTTTAATGTTAGTCAATGTGTTGGTGATAATAGGGCCATAGGCTAGCATACACTTTTTTGGACACACACCTGCAAAGGCAAGGTCTTGCAGTCTTTGGGCCCTATTTTAACGATCTGAAACGCAAGTATGAAATGGCAAACGCAAGTAGCTCGGGCGTTGTTGCTATTATGCCGGTGGGATAAATGACTCTTGCGCCCGACACAAATCTAAGATGGGTTGGTCTGAAGTAGTTACATTCCCCACTAACACAGAATGTTTAGAGAACGTTGGGGAACGTTAGTTTGTGATTTCCTAAAGGTTAGTTCAAACCAAACCAAAAACTAACGTTTAGGGAACGTTCCCTCAGGGTTATAACGTTCCCTAAACGTTAGGGGAACCAACCAACTGAAACGTTATCCTGTGATTGCACTGTACTGTACTGTAAGTTTTTGAAGTAGCATATAAAAGGTTTGCAGTCACTTGATTTAGATTCACTCAAAAATGATTGGTCTGATTGGTGAAGTAAGATAAACAGCTTAGCAAGAGAATATATTTATTTTTAGGCTAATATCAATTTTGCTAAAAACAATACTTTTGTGCTTGATTTCGTTTTTTAACTGTATTAGGTGAAAATACTTCAAACAAGAATCTATCAATAGAACGATTTTCACAATTAAGAAAATTCACTTCTTTCATTTCACTTCTAACAAGTGGCTCCGTTCAGTGTACAAATCCAACCATTACACCCCACGCCAGAAGGGGGAAGACAGTGCCTCTGCTCTCAGGTGACCGATTCAAGTCCTGTCCTGACTTCCGTGTTGGATACATGACCTACACTACTTCATGAAAAAGTAAGTGAAATACGTTACAGTTTCATGATGTTGTGGTTGTAATGCAAGGGTTTGGGGTTTAACCTTAAGCCCTTTCCCTCGTAGGGCTTTGTTATATTCTGGTTTTGATCAGGTTGACCAAAAAGAAAGGTTTTGAACAACTCACTTTAGCAGTTGTTTTCCCCCTCGTCGCCATCTTGCCAGTCAAACAGTGAGTTGTTCAAAACTTTTTCTTTTTAGTAAACTCTTTGTGCACAAACAATGTTCTCAATGCTCAAGTTCATGTGTAGCTAGAGCCCCTGGTGAGACTTCGAGCAAAGTTTCATGCTGTGTCGAGCCTTGTTAGTGTTTTAAAAATAGTGATTTTGATGCGACCATAGTAGCCCCTAGCACTCCCATTCAAAAGGCCATTTGACCCGAAAACGAGAATACGGTCAATCTTAAAAGTGGCGCTTCTGTCCTAATTATGGTACAATGGTACCAATTTTATTGTTAATTTACACTGTCTGTGCATGAGCAGGAATTCATTATTATATATTAGCAGGAATGAAAGAATGAACAGGCAAACTTGAATAGGATTTAAAAAAAGCTTTATTATAAAATATAAAATTAACAAAATACAAAAAATATAAAAGGCCTAAAAAAAATCTGAATCAATTTTAAACAGTTTTAGTATACAACTATACAAATAAGACATAATATCAGTACAAGTACAAATGGAGTGGGATGTAGAGTGCAAAGTAAAAGTGCAATAGTGCAAATGTAGTGTGCAAGATGCATATTGGAATGAAGTATGTAATGTGTGGTGAATGGCTAGAGTGGCAAAAATGCAATTGCTTTAAGCTCCATGGTTTTGAAAGCTCAGTCCTTCTCAGCTGGCCTAAAAAGAAAGAACAAAAGTTTGATATGTCATACTAAGAATGAACACGTTGACATAAAACAAGACAAATTGCCTTACTAACAACCCTGTTTTTTCTGATCTCAAATATTGATAGTTTTCCCATTCCTTTGATTATTATGAACATCACGACAACATCGAAGAATTTCAATTTACTGTCTGTGTGGGGCAAACTTAAGCACTTGCCCAATCAAGTCCTCCACGTCTGCTGCAGTCAGCGCAGGGAAGTTTTTCTGGGAGGCCGCTAGAGTAGAAGTCAAAATGAAGCAAAGTTACAAGTCAAATTAAAACCTCTTATCAGCCAAGCTAAGCATAATACAGATGTGAACAATAAAATAACACCTGCCTGTTATAACCCTGCATATTGTCAGGTCCTGGAAGGCCTTCTTTGCCTTTCTGCCCCACAGGCTATACTGTTTTAGCACATCATTGGTTGCCACCCGCTGTAGCATGCGACGGATGGCAGTACCTCCGGTCGAACCTCCGAGGGTTGTAAGGAAAAGTTGCTGTAAAACATATAGAAATACAAATTATACATGTAGAACAAAGTGGAGAGCTTGTACAGTCTCATTTTGTAAGAGAAGTCAGTTCAGGTGTAATGATATTTGAATTTATGCAATTATATAGTGTTAATCTTAGGGCAGGACTATGGCCACTTAATTACCATTTTGTCCCTCCTCTCCTGTTGACCGAGACTCCTGTCGAACTCCTCTAGCTCGGTGACTGTCGAGCAGGGCGACAGCAACATGTCATTGACTGAAGCAGAGTGAGGTGACTGGGAGCTCCTCAAGAGCACGAGCAGCTCATCCATCTTCTCCTCAAATGCGTCCATCCGCTGTGCCATGCGGTTAATGGATGTCCTCATGGCTATGGAAAAATGAATGGCGTTAGTTTTAGTTGTTATACATTATATACTTGCATATATGAACAACTTAACTGAGTCTTCTTACCTCTCATTTCTGTCTCCATGGCTGAGCCACCCCCCGCTGACTCACTTTCCACTGTGTGATGATTTCTGCTGTTTACAACAACAAAAAAGTGAAGTTACTCTCAAGTTCCTTGTCATCAAATTGTATTTAATTGGAAATGGAAAATTCAAAGCCACTTTACCTTCAACTGGGTCCCAAGAAGTGGCAAGCCGAGCTTGCGTCAGAATAGACCCATCCAGCTCTGGGCAACCGGCTGGTTTCCTGTATGGTGTAGACTCATCTAAAAAGAAAGTAGATATGAATTTCGGTCAGTTCATTTATGGTAGGTTTTTTGCACATGCCATTGCAAAAGATAAATCTATGCTGTTACATTAGACAATCAAAAGACAAAAAAAAAAAAAAAACACATGTATGTGGTGGAGGCAGTGATGTCTGCTGACCTGAAAAAAGGCAGGAAGAGACAAACACATCAGAACAGTCACATGATATGCACCAGGTTGAATGTCAGTACTTCCTTGGTAGGAACTATGACTCTGGTTTCTTAAATGCATGCATAAATGTTAACTTCCGGACAGGGCTTCCGGACACACACTCCGTCCTGGAATGTTTTTTTGGTCTTGGAACGGATTCATCTGAAATAAAAAGACCATACAATTTGTACTGATTGCAAAACAAATATTTGAATTGTGTAAATAATGTAGTCTGTACTTAAGAGGTCTTATCATCACTTGAAGAATCCGCCATGTACCTCGTTGGGAGTCTACACTGCCTTTTGTGGACGCTTGCATCGTCTTCCGTCTCAACGCTGGAAGTGTCTATCAGCCGCTGACATTTCTCCATGGCTTTGGCGTAGGAATCTACGTTAAGAGAACGTTTTTGTGAGCCAGTAGCAGAACAAAGCAGTATTTCCATACGGAGAAAACTATTATTAAAAAAAAAATATATATATATATATAATATACACACATATATATGTACACAGCCAGATTTTCTTCACTGTAGCCTTCCATCAGTCCATTTCTTCCAAGTTCCGTGTCTTCCTGGTAAAGCAACTTGGAATAGATTTTCTCAAACAAGCTAGTCTTCTACTGACTTGTTGAACTTGTCCAGCAGAAAGTCTGACCTGCCTGTTTCCCCTCACCCATTACACCAGCAGTTTCCTCATTACACATAAACAAGCTTGGTGCATGTAGTCAATGGAAAACATTTTGATCATATCAATGGGAAGTTGCAGAAACGGGGAAACTGTAAGCCCCTCTGTTTCCTTAGCAGCCATCTCTCTTCTAAACATCTCATTGGTTCGCAGGGTGTTTTGAACCTCAGGGTATGTTACACGGCCAGCCACCCATTGCCCTTTCTGTGTACATTTGTCACATCCATTGTATCCGGTGCACAGTTTGATTGCTTTGACCATTGCCTTGGCTGGAGCATCACATACAACACAACGCATCAAAACCTTCTTTCCTTGAATTCCATTTTCAAGCAGATCCTGCACTTCTGCAACCACATCCAAACTTCAACGGTAGCATAATGAGGGTCCCAAAATGTTAACCAAAGCATTGAGAACTTTGTAAGTGTACAGACAGTTTATTGAACGAAGAGCTGCCGGAGCTCCGTGAAAGGGCTACGAGAGAGAGAGAGAGCTACCGGTAGTCAATGCCGCAACACAGCCTCGTACTTTGGGAAACTGGTGGTGTACTTGCGGACATTGTGAAGCTATGGCCACTGAACAGGAGTGTCTGTGTTGCAAGGAGTGGCACCTGTTGCGTCGCGATGCCCAAGAGACGCAGTGTTTTGTACAGTCTGAAGATTTCCCCTTTCTGATAAACAGGGCTGTACTTGGAACTTTTTCGGCGACCCAGTCCCAGACCGGAGGGACCACATGGACAGTTATCCACTGAGTAAGTACACTAGACAAGTTATGCAGAGTGCAATTATTTCAGATATATTGAGCAAATTACTTTTGATTTTAGTTTGCATCACCAGCTGTAAGTCATGACTGGTTTCCAAGACGGCAGCGGCATGTCAACATGAACGCAAGTGTCTTTATAATCTATCCTTTCAATAAGCTGTCTGTACACTTACAAAGTTCTCAATGCTTTGGTTAACATTTAGGGACCATCATTATGCTACCGTTGAAGTTTGGTGATATTTTGAGCCTTTTTAGTGGTATAAATTAGAGGTCGACCAGTATGGGTTTTCTCTGGCCGATGCCGATCTTTAGAAATCAGGGTCAGCCGATGGCCGATAAATGCTACAGATTTATTTTGGCCGATATTTGGCTGATATGTGCTTGTTTTTAAACCTCTATTTGAAAGATAAAATGTAACACTAATATACACAGAATTTCTCAACAAAAACATTTATTGAACACTTCACCTATCTACACTTGTATACTTCAATTAAAAATGTATAATGTAAAAACATACTGTATATTGTATAAATAATGTATGAAAAATATATTAAATAAACAAAACAGGTAAGAAGAAAATAAACTTTGTCAAATAAACTTTTCAATGAAAAAATAAAGTTTAGTGCACTTAGCAGCATTTATTAAACTTCTGAGAATACAAATCTGCAAGCTTCACAGAAAGTGACATGTTATTAATCTCAACACTATTTCCTCCTAACTGCTGTTGAATCACATCAGACCAGGGCTATCTAAAGTCAATTCTTGTTCACCTTGTTTGTTAGATCATTGTTCATTTGTTGAAGTGTTTTATCTGTGTTTTGGGATCCTACTGTTACATGTCCTGTTGCACTCATTAGGATCTTATCTGAGCAGATTTCTGTCATTCAAACAACTCTTAGTTGTAATTTAAAACTCGTCCAGCCAATTTAATAAAATTAAGGGTTTTATTAGTGCTCGAATCCATAGATGCAGTTAATAGATACAGGCACGGAGAACTGAAGGCAACGATTAGCTCCGTAAGCGGTTAGCTCCTTAGCGGTTAGTTCCAGTTAGCTCCGTTATAGGAGTGAATGAGACTGCCACGGACAGGGGTAACAACCAGATAAATGACATTCGGGGAGCTTCCACAGCAGTGTGGCCGCGTTGTTTTGTACGGTTTTATTAGTACAGTTAATCCCAAGGCAAGAACACCAGCAACATGCTACTACTAACGGTAGCGTCTGAGCCTGAAGTGACTGCGCGAGACACACGGCAAGACTTCACAACGGGAGGAGCTGGAGGCAGCTGGTCTGGGTGCGCTGTAAAAAATGTCGCCTATTCATGTTTTTAACACTAGGCTGCCCACAGATGCGCCTGCCTATTAATCGGCTTGATATACTGGGATATTGGCTGGTGCCGATTATGTTAAAAAATGCCAAAAATCGGCCGATTAATCTAAACTAGCGTTGTAAGCTAATCGGCGGGTCGCGCTAGCGTTTTTCAAACTAAAAACTCATTCGATTAGCATGAAAACATGTCCCAGAGAGCGGCAGAGTGGGTACACATCTGTTAATAACCCCTAGGTTCGTTTTGCGCCAGAATTGTCCTTTAAGTGGAATCGGCACATGCAGTTTAACATCACATCTCCTTAAGTCCTCTAATATTTTCTCATTTATGTCATCAACACATCCATGATTCATGGAAATGTTGGGTAAAACAAGGTCATATTTTTCCTTGTATTTATGTATGGTTTGCAAAAATGGGAACTGCTGGGTCCGTGAGATGAGAGAAGCAAAGTGTATGCGCGGTGTGCACACTCTACATTACGGTCAGCATGCGCCCTTAAAATAGCATCTGAATAACGCGCCACTGACTTTAGACTAGGTTTTTCCTGGTCTGTGGCGGACAGTGATGGGAATAACGGCGTTATAAATAACGGCGTTACTAACGGTGTTACTTTTTTTCAGTAACGAGTGATCTAATTGTTTACTCTTCCCATCTTCATAACGCTGTTACCGTTACTATATTTGAAGCTGTTTTTTTCATCAGACCAACTAGATCTCTGAGTCTCTAGATCTCTGTTTTACTGTTCTTCCTTGGTTAGTGGGCAGTGCACGACACTATGGCCTGCAACATGATCGAATGTCTGACCACTGTTATTCTCCTCAGGTGCAGTGTGACATTTGGTCCGATGGGCACATGACAACTGTATGAAATTTGTCCCTGCACATTACATTAGCTTTAAATGCAAAAATTGAAAACAATAGGTTACATTTTCTTGAAATAATGTGTGCGTTTGTGAAATAATAGTAATATAAGTGATAAATGTGTTTGTGTGTATATGCGTTGGATGATCAGTAAGAGCTACTCTACTTTACCTAAGTAGGTGCTAAACAATGTTGTTTGCTAGGGTAGGTCATCATAAGTGAGAGGCTTGTTAGTTCATCAGACTAGTATGTAACTCAACCTGCATGGGTGGCGCGAACTGTCAGAACACCACTAGTGTTGTCGGAGTCTGTTCCCGTTGAATAGTTTCTCTTCTGTTAATGCATAGCCCCCCCTGCAAATTACATAGGCTAGCATCAATTGGACAGGAAAACTGAAATCAAATGCCTTTAGGACCCAATTTAGCAGACACCATGCTCATCTGGCTCAGACAGTTGGGTTTTGGGGAGCAACTTTAAGTACATTGGCCGAGATCTAATTAGCCAGGGTAAATAGAAACTGCTGTGCATTTGTTAAAACAGCTTTCTCTGCAATCACCTGCATTGAGGGGAAGTCTTGCACTATGACTATCACACAGTACTCAAGAAATTGACTCTCTCCTGCAATACTTCTGTCACGACTGCTGCTTTGCTGTAGGCTACTGTACACATTTTGGCTAATAAGACTTGACCCTCCCCTCGCGAGTAATAATTTTTCTATGATTCTCCCCTTATGTGTTAATTTGCACTTAGCAAACACATACATATGCCAATTGATTTTGTACAGCCATGAAATATAAAATTTAACCTCTGCACTCTCATCTTACACATCACACTCCTCTGTTATGGTGTGGTGGCCATTTCAGTAGATTTACTCACTAACATTGTTATGGAAACACAATAAGCATGGAAACTAAATGCACACTTTCTGCATTACTGCATTACTTCAAATACTAAGTTACTCCTCTAGTAAATTAGTATTCACATGAAATAAAACAATAAAACATTGAGACCATTCAGCAAAGGACACTGGGAAATAACAAATTCAACACTGGTTGCTATGGACTCGTCACTAGGCTTCCTCAGTCGTATATTTAGCACATAGGTAAAGCTCCCGAAGCTGAACATTATATATCAAAACATTTATGTTTTTTTTTAAAGCAGATTTTAAATTAAATTGTAACAATTTAACAATTCGCCCTTATGAAATCCAATCGCGGCACGGCTGTCTTGGAACGCAATAGACAGACGGTGGCGGAATGCCCCGACACTTAAATTCAACTAAAATATAACAGTGAACAATCAGTGTTCGACCTACAGTCTGTTGAGATGCCTATCCAAACGCAGAAACGAAGCACTGTCACACCATAAAACGTTGAGAAAAAAAGATCTGTATTTTGCCGTAATCCAATGACACGGGGGAAAAAAGTAATTCGCAGTGATCAGTAGATCCACAAAAAGGGTCACGGTGTATCCAGCAAAGCCTATACGAGTGTCACATTCACCAGCCAGCTCCAAACAGGTGAACGAGGCCTCTCCACTATGCCGTTTAAACAAAGTGGAATAAACGTATAAAAGTCCAAATCTACACAAAACCCGCAATCAATTAGTAAGCTGACATCACATTTATATACATGGCATTTAGGAAACCTTTATTGCAAGGTTGGCACAGCAAGATATCCAGACTCGTTTTTTGCGTCCTGCTTCTCCCATCGTCAGCCAGGTAATATTTTTTTTTACTAAAGCAGTATATGAAATCTGATGTATTACCTACCACCATTTAGTCGTTTTGTTTTATTTATAAAATATCTGGTCATGCCAGATGTAATTATTCCACTCAGTTTTTAAACAATGCAATTACCCGTTTCAGCCACCTGGGGGGCAGTGCTCCCCCAGCAAACTCATGGGTCAGACCCATCTGGTAGCGAAGGAGGGCCGAGACTAAGAGCTACATGGAAAAACATGCACCAAACAAGCCACTTTGAAATGTATCAGTTTTCATGAACTGAAAGTTGGGTGCTTCTCCAGGCTAAAAAATGTTGGGTAACCCTCCCCTCAACAAAGAATAAAAAGACATGACCCTCCCCTATTTTCCTCCGGTGGTCCATTCCATGAACACCAAACGGTCCCTTAATTAAATAAAAGACCAGTCACAAACACATTGTATTAAGAGTAACTTTATAAAAAAAAAAAAATCAAAATTAACAAAGCGTTCGTAATAAAGTACCATTGGAGGTAGCGCCAAAAAGCATTTAGACATACAATGTGATAAACAGGTCAACTAAGCAGACACTTAACATTTCAACAACCAATTCAACATTTTTATAAAAGCATTTGATACCTCATTGACTACAGCCTCAGAGGGTGATGTAGTGTTGGCTGGCTAGCTAGAATTCCCCTTAATCATTTGTAATTTCATTCCTCAAACAGAAATACAAAACAATGCAATTTAACTGAAGTAGTAGTACAAAACACACACAAAAACAGAAAGAGTGTAAAGTACCGTACGTTGCCAAAGTAACAAATGTTACCAGTGCAACTGCAAATGTATCCAGTGTCACCCAGTAAGCTACAACACCGGCTGAAATATCTGCACAAAATTCATAAATCAACCATGAGCCAGATGATTTGGCTCCAAGACTCAATGAACAGAAAATAACGAGAAAACACAGTCTCCAGACTAGATTTAAACCGGTATCTAAAAGACAGAGCTTTACCATTCAAAATGGGGAACTCATTTATAAAAAAAAAAAAAAAACCTCATACATTTGGCTTCTGAGCAGTGCCTGTTATTGCCAACAGGACTGTACTGACAACAATAAACCGTCAATACCCACAAACAGCATAAAACCCATCTTTGGGCGTACTTGTGTCTAGCTGTACTATACTTTCACTGGGATGCAGTCCTTTATCAGTCCATGCTTAAATCAATCTAACATACATTCAGCCATATGTGCATCTGCCTATCCAAATTATTTGATCTTTGGGACATTTACAGCAAGTCATCATCTTCTCCTCCTCCGTACATGTCTGCCAGTTTCTTGAAGCGGGGTCCCCACTCATTGAGGCAGTTGTAGTCCTGGTCTCCGCTGCTCGATGAGTTCAGAGAGGAGAGGCTTCCTGCATCAGAGCCACCCCCTTCATAATCAAACACCAGCAGAGAGTCATAGGGTGGTGCTGTTGGGTCATTGTCGGCTGCCTTCAGGTTCTGAGAGGAGCAGAGGATATGTTATTTGACATACTTTTTGTATTTTTTTTTTTTTTTTTTTTTAATACAGCAGAATCAAGTCAGAAAAGATGGGGAGAGGATGAAAAGTATCAAAAACCATATTTAAAAAATAATGCCATGACGAACAAACAGGACCATAAACAATTGGACATCAAAAAGGAGCACCATGGGGTTTTGAATTGAATAATGTTGAAGATTGTGTTGACCAATGTGATTTGTGATTTCAAACAAATGTGTTTACCCCCCCTCTAAAAACAATTTATTACAGCAGTAATAAATTACCTATTCTAACAATGTTAGATTTGAATAGGTTTGTATGAGCTCTCGAATGTTTGACTCACATCATCAATGAAGTTGCCAATTTCCTCTGGGTTGGCGGGGCGAGGCCGGTACTGAGGAGCCGGCATGAAGTTCGGCACTACGTCGTTTCTGAACACTTCGGGCCGGTTGTCCAAACCACGGTGGAGAACACTCAGATCAAAGTCCTGATGGTGACACATGTAGGGGTTCACACATAAGATAGAGCATCTTTATTTTAACTAAGACATCCATTTGTACATTTATACAATACATGTAATGTAGCATATCAATATTTTTGCATTAAAATCAGCTCCACTTCAACTATCTAAAACAATGAACTGCTGCGCACAATGTTAATCAGGTAATTTAAATGTTTGCAAAAAAAGAGTTTAAAAAGTTTTAAAAAAAAGGGATTTTTTTTTAAACTTCTTGGACAATTGTCCAATATTAAAAAAAATATTTAAAAAAACCTCAGGTGTTACAGTTGCTTAAATCATATATTTAATCTTAAATGATAGTTGTGATACAATTTTACTAAAGTAGAGGATCATATTGAATTATCACCTGGCCCTAATCACTCGAGTCAACTTCCACTGGGTTTTCCTCCAGAAAATGTGTAAAAAGATGTGGCGCTATCACTAAAAAAAACAACACCTGATCAGGGAACTGATAAGCTACAGATGTTTGAAAACAGTCTGGCTGGTGAACGTCTTTCTATTAATTTTAACTAGGTGCCTGACCAACAGCGCTGCTCAGCTGTGACTGCCAGAAACATGTAGCCAATTTGGCTTGATGTACCTCCTTGATTATTTTAAGTAACGGTATGATGCCCACCTGATTGAGCCCTGTCAGGAAGAAATTAGTCCAAACCTCAGTCTTAAATTTACCTGATCGTCTTCCCCCCCTCCCTCTTCATCATAGTAATAAATGTTGTCTCGGATATCATCGTCTTGCAGTAGAGGTTCCTTCTTTTCTCCTCTTCTCCGTCTTGCAAATAGCAGCAGCAGCAACACCAGCACTGAACATACAGAGCACAAAGCTTAATACAACACACCCATGATTAAGTCATCACAAGTCTAGTCTCACTTTGCCAGACCTTCCTCCACCGCAGCGCTGTGGAGGAGGGTCTGGCGAGTCCACACAGCATTCCAGGATGGGAGAAAAACGTGCTCTGGTTTACTGGCATTTCTTTAAACCAATCCCAATCGTCTTGGGTTGCGCTAAGCGCCATAGGGAGCAACAGCGCCTCTGCAAAATAGTCTCGGGAAGGAACTTGTTTTGGTGTAACGTGTACGTTCAAAAGTTGTTTTAGTCGTGCAACAGAAAACTCAGATTGGACAGATAGTCTAGCTAGCTGTCTGGATTTACCCTGCAGAGATCTGAGAAAAGGTTAACCATAGTCCTCAAATCGACTGGAGTTTAAAATGCCAACACAAAGGAAGCGGAAGGTGACGGACATCCAGCCTAAATGATTGAAATCTAGAGGAATCTCCGTCGGCAATGGAGCAATCCCGGAAGTGGAACGTCGAGGATATAGACTATTACAAGTCCAACCACCTCCTACATCGCAGAGAAAGCATAAACATCTTTACATATACAACGCAAACCAAATATCAGACTTACTGAGCAGCAACAGGATGCCTCCAAGTATTCCCAGGATTACAGGCAGGTCAGTGCCACCTCCCACACGCCCTTTGCATATCACTTCTTCCCCAGTGCAGTCACACACTGTGGCCTGCACCGTGCTGTCCTGCCCCAGGCCCTGGTTGTCTGTAACCCTCAGGACCACAGTGTACTCTCCACTGGCTAGCTCTGTGGCTAAATGCAGGATGATGCCCGTTTCTGCAAGAAAGAGGAAAATTACCATTATAGCCCCTGTGCAGTTGATGTGCCGTTTAAGTTTGTAATTTTGTCTAATTCCAACAATGATTTCACATAAACGCTTCCACAGAAAAGTAAAATAATATTTATACTCTGGCTCCCCACCCAGGTAGATTGATACCTGCCCTAGATAAAATCCGAATTACAAATTTTTTTTCCCCCCCCAATCAACGATGTAATTTTACAGCACACAGACCAGTGGCCTCCAGCCCCTGGTGAACTCACGGGCATGTCACAGCGCTAACAATTCACTTCAGGCCAGGTAGCCAGGCTTACGTTAGTACAACGTTGGTAGTAGCAAAGATCCTCTATAGTAGCACTATAAATAATATGTAAATAGTTATTTCTTTCTAAATTATCTGGTTACGTAGTCATTTTTTCAGTGAATAGTTTATAAACCTTTATTTGACTAGTTAATTACTAAACGTGATGGCATAATGCCGAGCCATCACGTCCCTCGCCACTCACCACCACAAGTAAATTCTCAACCTGTGGAAAACACTGTTAACGCATATCTTGGCCTAAACAAACTAGCTTCTTTGTAAATGCATTGCATGAGGGGCTCATTTTCACTGAGGTGTTTTCCTAAGACATTGCTTACTCTCATGCTGTGTATCGCCTCCCCAATAAACTCCAATCATTCAAATATCAGCAAACAATCTCTTATACCTAAACTAAAGCATCACTGACCCAGTACCTGAAACAACCTGAAATGTGTGGAGCTTACTTACTAACTAGCTTGGGAGAATAGACTACCTTATATATACACACTAGACTTTTTGGCCTGCTGAACAGAACAGCAAAAAACAATGAGGAAAAATTTCAGCTCTCAACAGTGAACATTTTTTTAACCTCTTTCTTGACCTAATTGTTTTTTTGTCTGCTGGCCTTTTAAAACTTAAATGTTTTTTTTTCCCCCCTTGAAATGACCTATAAGATTTCTCCTGAAACGCTTTTGTGGTCTTAACGGCTACTCAAAGCGCTTTTACAGTATAGGCCACACACACACAAAAAAAAACATACTGGATTCGTTCATCCTAGCGGTCCAGTTCTTTGCTGCCATGCCCTGTAAAGAGACGCTGTATGGAGCACCAAAGCCTGGCTCGTCTTTATCGGTTACCGTCAGCAGCTGTTGAGCTGATCGTTTATTACACACCTAGGAAAAAAGAATGTCAGACTTAAGTTTTTGTTTACTCATTACTGCACAACAGTGGCTTTTGTGTGCTATATTTTAAAACCCCTCCCATCACAAGTTTTGCACCCAAAATGTCAATTTAAAATGTTTCTGTATTGAAATTGCTTTAAAAAATAAAAAAGGACCAGTTTGTAGGATTTAGGAGAACCTATAGGCAGTAAAGGAAAGAAAATATTCCTAACTATATTTTTATTACTGTATAAACCACGTGAAACAGAGAATCAATTTTATTAGTTTAAAATGAGCCCTTCATATCTACAGTCAAAGTCCTCTTCCGCGGAGCCCAACATGTTTCTACAGTAGCCCAGAACGAAAGAATAAAGGAGCTTGGTGGCTTGTGTAGCCAGTGCTTAAATACAATAATAATAATAAGAATAATAATAATAATAATAATAATAATAATAATAATAGCTAACATTGTAATTTTATGCAATTTAGGCAATAAAAATGTTGCTTGTTCTAATATGGAAACCTTTCTTTTGTATATTTACTATTGCCGTTTAGTATAAAGCAAAAGTATTTCTTATCCGATTACTCAATTAATTGATGGAATAATCGCTAGAATACTCTATTACTAAAATAATCGATAGCTGCAGCCCTAACCTGAATGACACCATAGTTTTGACTACACACTTGTTGCAATCTGCAACCTCACCACTAAATCCTACACACTGGTCCTTTAACGGTTTGGCAAGGGAGACTCGCCTTGATTGCGCGTTCCTCAACGGTGGGTGCATTGTCATTGACATCTTCGAGCTGGATTGTTAGAGTACCAGTTCCTGTAGCTGGGACTTCATCTGGTGAGGTGACAGACATACATCAGGACAACAACTGAAAATTATATGGAAGCTAAAACATCACAGTAAGATAAAGCCCAAACTTTTTGGCCCTAAAGCAGTGCAGAAAACCAGATAAGCATGTACAAGTTTAAGATTTGCCTCCCACCTACCATTGTCATATGCACCAATGAGTGCTGTGTATTTGTTGTCCTTGACGAAGGCAGACTCTCTGTCCATGAGACTTTTTACAGTAATCAGGCCTGTCTCTTTGGCCACGTTCAGCCAGCCAGCAGGGTCACTAATTATTTTATACCTGGACATAAACAAGATAATCACAGACAGATGTAAATGCTATGCAAGCGACCAGAATACAACAGATTGGATCAGATCACTTGAGTAACACCAGTTAACCTGTAGTAAATACGGTCTACACTTTAATTTCTATTACTTAAAGGTGACTTATGTTTTTTCTGTATTTTCTGTTATATTTTTAATGTTAGAATTAGGGCTGTCAAATCATAAATTTTTTCTTAATCACGATTAATCGCTGAATTTCAATAGTTAATCATGATTAATCGCTTTCTCACGATTAAAATTCAATTATTTTGCACTGTATTATCAATGTAAACCATTTCTTACCAGTGTATCTTGATTGGGAATCAAATGAATGCAAAGGTACTTTATGAACTTGACTTAGATTTATTTGATTTCAAATCAAAAGATGTGCAACAAGACTGAGGTAACACAATCAATGTCTTCAGAAATATAGCTTGCCTTAAGCTTGCTTTTAAAAATGTCAAAATATACAGCAAAAGTGCATGCACAAGATGTCAAGATGGTCTGCAGTTAGTTGCCACCCATTTAGCAAGCGCTTCAGTTAATTTTTTCGATTTAGTTTCATGCACAGGTCTGTGGCACTCTCCAAAATAGTCCACTAGCATCAACCTGATTAGCTTTACTAGCTGCATGCTTAGCTCGTAGAGGATAGCTTAAACTTGAAGTGCTTCGGTGATATTTTAGTTCCATTTCAGGTGCATATTGCTTTTGACTGGTCGACGGAGCCATCCAGGAGTTTTTTTTAAAGTAAAACACGCCATTTAGAACTGTGTTGTTCATCTCCAAAGGCTGTACAGGAGGTAGGAAGTGTCTGTGGCAGCTTGACAACAAGTAAAGATGCCTCAAAAGGGTCAAAATAGTAGCAGCCAAAGATTCTAGAGTGTAGAGTTTCTTCGTAGCAAAGATTATTTGGTAACAGCACCAGTGACGATGTATAATAAGAATCTTTGGTACACGCGATTAACAGAATTATAACGCGTTATGCTCTGTCTTTAATCTCATCGTGATTAAACGCGTTAATGCTGACAGATCTAGTTACAATGCCGGATTTTCATGGTAAACCTGGCCAAAGCTTCAAATGAGGTAAACGTATTTTAGAGAAATCCTCGTGAGGCACTGCATTTCCTTCCATGTTGCAGGAGAGCATGTGAGCGAGTGGGGATGGGCTTGCCAGGAGAGTGAGAGGAGAGATGCAACACAGGCACAGATTTACGGAAGAAATGGGTTAAGTAACGCAACATCAAACTATAACAATATAAATTGTATTGTCCCATCCTATATCTTGTTTGAAAAGATATGGCTATATCTTAAAAAGTCAATATCCTGCCCAGGCCTGGTACTATCAAAGTGTTGACCTAGAATGTACTGAAAATTACAAACTTTAAAATTGCAGCCTTTAAATAAGCTTTATCACATTCACTAAAATCTCAGCTACTCTTACATTTTATCTTGAGTAATACAGTCACCATCTGCAGGCTAAGACATTTTAGTGATGAACGCACTTATTGATGCCTGGCGTTAAAGAATTAAAGGTGTCACCTAAAGTAACACATTTCTTAATCTAATTTTCTCTAGCATGATAATATTGTGTTTCAATACAAGTTGAAAATAAGGAACATCAGAGTTTGATCTTACATGACAGTCTGTTTGCGTGCAGTGTCTGGGTCAGAAGCGGTGTACTGCACCACATCACTGTCAATGGCAAGGTCCTCACGTTTTACCACAAGCTTCTCTACTGGATCAAAGACTGGAGCTTCATTGACATCCCGCACAGTCACCACCACTGTGGCGGTGGCAGTGGGTAGTGAAAAAGCAAAAGGAATCTCATTCTCCACTGCAACCAACAAAGTGTGTGTGCTGCTCTTCTCAAAGTCAAGACCCTGGTTGGATGGAAGGAAAAGCATACTGCTGTAAAACTAAAACGCCCACTTTTTACTTAAATACATAAAAGCGATTGTTATCTTATAAATTGACAATAGGTCGCTGAAAAACAAAAAAAATAAAAGTATAATATCTCTCAACTTTAATATTGCGGCTTATTTGAGAATTATTAGTTTACATCCTACCTTGGCAGTAGAAATTATTCCTTCTTGTTTGTTACTTCCTGTTTTCACGGTAAAAAGTCTTCCAGGATCACCATCGACAATAGTGAACTTGGCGTTCCAGGCTGGGGAATGTGGTTCGTCATCGTCCGTTACTGACATTGTTAAGATCTGAACGTCGACTTTATTTTCATCAATTGCTGCCGTATACTGGGAGAATGCAAGGGATGTGTTAAAAGTGAAATAAAAACAGAGAAAACAAAGACTGGAATTTTTTTTTGCTGTTGTTGCTTGTTTAACAATTTTTTTAAACCTTCAATTTAATGATCGGCATCATGATGCAGTTCATTACTTCCCCGTACAGATGTGAGATTCCTCGATAAATAGAAGTCACACACTCAAAGCCAAAAAGTGTTTAAACTTGCATTTCAAAATCCAATGTATCTTTTCAGAGTGAAAGTTTCATCAAACGTGAAATGCAGTGTTAAAAGAAAAAGGAACTGGCAGTTCATATATAGTCAGCTTTAACCCTTAACCCCAAAACTTTTTTCGACACTTGACATTTTCGTCCCTTTTTCAGAGTTTGTTTTTAGTTTTCACTAACATCAACTTACTACCACTAATTTTACACTACCTTTTGGAATTCATGGTCAATAAACCTCATTTATATGCAATTATACATAATATTTCAGTTCAAAAACTGAAATTATGATTTATTGACTAATAGTTAAGATCAGAGGAATGTATGTTGAGTGGATGAGTTTAGTCAGGATATGGATTTGAAACTAGAGATGGCCCGATACCATTTTTTGCTTCCCGATACCGATTCTGATACCTGAACTTGCATATCGGCCGATACCGAGTACCGATCCGATACCAGTGTGTCATATATTTTATTATGTTCAACAACCTTATACTACTATCCCTGTATGGATGTGATATTATTTCTAATCTTTGTTGTCGGTCTGGCTCAGGTTAAACTCTTTGTGAAACATGAATGCCAAAGAACTTTCTTTTTTTTATCCAGTTTGACAGTCAATTATAACGGAAAAAGAACATAAATAAACTACTTTAACTTTTTAACTACTTTTACTTAACTTTAGGGCTTTATTACGTGGTATCGGATCGGTGTATAAACTCTAGTACTTCCAGATAGCAGCGTTTTAGGCAGTATCGGAGCCGATACCGAACATCTCTATTTGATACCATTTCAATTTTCACCCGAAATTCAATGAAAGTGATCAATTATATTTGCAAAGAGCGTTCCATCCATCCATTTTGGTTAAAAAGAAACCCATATTTCTGATATAGACATTTTTAAAAGGGGTCAAATTTCACCCAAAGACAACAGGAGGGTTAAAGTCACTACAAAAATTGACAACACTGACTATAGTTTACTTCAGCCCCATGGACCCTCTGAAGCTTGACAGATCTGCTATGCCTAGTTATGGTTGCCAAGCTATGCTTGTAGAACTGCGGCTCTGAGGAGTATTTAGCGAACAGTGAATTTCCAGTCAAAAGTACGTTGTACTTACCGACAGCTGAGTGAAGGCCGGAGCATTGTCGTTGCTATCTGTGACAGTAAGGATTACTTTCGCTTCTCCAGTCAATCCTTCTCCCAGCATGTCTGCTGCTTGTACCACCAGAGTGTATTTGGGGTATTTCTGTTAGAAAAGACACACAATATGTTTAACTCATCAACTAATGGCTTAAATATTTTGCTGTCATTTTACAGACTCAGTTGGAGCAGAATCCTTTAAGACACTTCATATAGCTGATATAGCTGCAAAACTAATGAAATTTCCACTAGCCTCAGCTGGTGTGAGGTTACATGATTACACCTTCTCAAGTCCTTTTGCTTTAGAAATTGCCTTCTGCTAAGAAAAGAAGTGTGCTTTTAAAGTGGTTGCAGACAGTGATATGAAAGTACAGTATTGGTCTGAATATAAGACGACCCCCCTTTTTCAAGACCAAGACATTTTTGGATACTTAAAAGCCAAATATTGTTTTCATAAAGAAAATTATTTTATTTGAAAATAATTCTAATAAAAACACATTGAATAAAACAAGGCAGGCTGTTGTTTTTAACATCTTTTAAATAAAATATTTTCAATATCTTTTTAAATGAAAGTGTCACATTTAAAAGTAATGGTAAATATTTCCAAGGCCATCAGCTGAATGAGCATCTCGGAATGGGCATCCCATCATTCAATTTTTCTGTCCGGTAATCACACACACACTCCTGTCAATCTCTTGGAAGCAGCTGCTTTGAGGACCACTGTAACATTTTCTCTAGCCCTTTGCATTTTTAGACAGTAACTTCTCCATGACAATGCCTTGTTGTACTTCTGTTTTAACTTCCGACTTTTAGGCCTTTTTGTAGCTGGATATATCATTTGTTTCATCTATGTATGAATGTGGATAACGTTAGTGATATTGAGATGCTTGCTACAGTTACACTTCTAGTGATGAATCGGCGAAAATACGTTTTATTTCTCTGATTCACTGCTTTGTTCTAGCGTCGCTGGGCTCTCTCTCTACCATATAACGTTACCGCGCTTTCGGGCGCTCGTTGAGGCTTTGTCTAAAACTGCTTTTTCGACCAGCAGTTTGTAACATTAAAATAAAATGGATTATGGATCATTTTATTTCTATAGTTCATAGCTGACTTCTCTATTGGCTGTTAAAACAGGAGACGTCCCTTATGTTCTGTGACTTAAACAGCTGAAAGTCTAGAGCCCGATTATAAGATGACCCCACTTTTTTAGGAAAAAAACCCTGTCCTCTATTTGGACCAATACGGTAGTTATTGTGGTACTAGTACAAGTAGTACAAGGGTAAAGACCCTTGGGATGTCAATCTAAACTCAATATTCTAACTACCCTTAAAATATGTAAAAACAAAACTGACATTTAATGTACTAGCAGCCCAAACTCAAAATATGGCATGTATAAAATCAACAGACCCCACCTTCTACTCAATCGGGGGTGCGTTTTTCATTAGGCAATTACAGTAAAGTGCTCTTTTTGTTAATGCAAAATGAAGGAAACTAGCAAGCAGTGCTGAACCATCATGAGACAAAACCATCTGCAAAGTGATCCGAGGATGCATTTTGGACTTGACACCATAGACCGAAAGATAATGGATAAAGGCAATGATTTTAGAATTCCAAGTGCATTACAGCTACGTTACCACAACAACAAATCTGAAGTCACCAGAAATGAATGAAAAAAAATGAACAACTCAGTTCTACAAAGTACTTCAGGCTAATTGGCATGTTGTACAGTTTCTTCTGCATGGGAATAGGTTTGGATTTCAACAATTCTTGATTCCGATTCATTAAAGGGGTGATAGAACGCAAAATGGGTAAATAGGACATACATAGAACCTCAAAATCCCATTGACACCCCTTTCCTCTGCAAATCTCACAATTTGAAACTGCTTCTGAAAATGGGCAAATCTCAACGAACCACCGAGTTGACATCAACTCAGTGGCTCCTCTCTCTTTGTCACGCCCCAACATTTACATAGGCTACACCACTGATCTGAGATCAGGTAGTCTTCTGAATAGGTCGCGCAGATCTCAGAAATGTTATACATTGTTCAGGCTACCACTAAATTCACTTCTGGAGACTTTATGTGAGAAATCAACTGTGTAGAGGTCAAATATGGGCCGTTTTACGAAAATGTATGGCTAATTGCAAATTTTGTCCGACTGTGTGTCGGAGTTCAGCAGCCGGTGCTGCCTGGGTTGCTGCCTCGCTGCCCGGCCTGTCCTTCACAGAACCCGGCCTGTTGTGAGCTAGATGGAGCTCCATCACGGCCGGCAGCCCACGGTGGTCCATACCCGTGCAGTCACCGTTTCTGGGTTACTGGACTGGGGGCAGGCAGGTGTGGTGGTTGAAGGAGCAGGGGAGGTGCACGGTCTAGGACAAGTTCGAAAAAGTAGGTTTTTGATAAATTGCGATTTTTCACACATAAAAGTCTATGCAGAAATGGCCGTGGCCTATATCACGTGATTCAGTTGGATCCAGGAACACGTGGATGTATGGTTTTTGAATGTCCGATGTAGGGTGTGGGAGTTATAGGGCCAAATGTGTTTTTGTCTGCTATAGCGCCACCTAGTGGTGGAAGTGGGTCAATTGTTGCACCTGAGGTCCTTGCGGAGTTCCAGACCAGTCCTGAAAATGGCTGTAGTTTGAGTTTTAGGCGGAGAAGAATAATAGAAAACAATAGGGTTCCACAGCCCTGCAGTTTGAACCCCGCCGGTTCTTGCAGACTCGGGCTTGGACCCCATAAAAGAAAATCAATACTATTCGAATGTTGAAATTACTATTAAAATGTGATTTTCAAAAATAAATATATTGGCTAACGTTAGCTAATCGCCCTCTTCTCACCTTGGCTAGGTTAGCAGGAGTGAATAGCACAAGGCATTGTGATGTCGAGATCTAAAGCTTACGTTACGTACCGAGTAACGTTACGTACATGGGGAGTGACAGGCTGCAGCAGGATGCGTATATCATCATTAGTTAGCTCGTTCTTGTTTCCAAACTGCGTTGCAAGCTTAGCTGGGAGCTTCATGGAGACAGTTAATGTTAGCTGCCCTACATCTGTCAGTTAGAAGGTAATATACTAAGTCAAAGCTAACAGCTGTATTCTCAGTAACATTAAACGGGTTGCTTATATAAAAAAATCACAAAAATAGTAGTGACAGCACCATTTGGCTTAGTTATCAATGCCGTTAGCATCACAACACTTATTACTTAGTTTGACAAATCATTTTGGATGTGCTTTCTTACATGATGTCATTGTGCTAACCGAGCACCATTAGCATTTACAAGAAAAGTTGCTTTGATACACTTTTATATACACAAATTATTAATTTCTGTTGATTTGTGTTTGTCACTTTTTTTTTTAAGATAACATTTATTTTTTATATTTTTGAACATACAGAACAGAAACACAATTGAACAAGAACAACCACCCTCTCCCACCCCCCACCCTCTGGTCTCGAGGAAAGAAAAACAAACAAACAAAGAGGAATCACACCTTGCCTAGTCGCTTTCCTCCAATTCTTGTGATGCTGAGGTCATTAGGACTGATACTTGTGCTGCTGCGTTTTTCCATAGGTCTATAGTAGATGATTTGGCTTTGTTAATTCTTGCTGTAGAGAGCTCAAGCATAACTATGTCCAGAAAATACACCATCCACTGTTATACAAAGCGAGTGGGGAGGGGGGGGGGGAGCCAGCGCTGAGCTGTCATTTTCTTGGTCGCGAATGATCCAGCTAGCCAAATTTTCTTCCGTTTCCCAAGTAGGTGTAATTTAGAGTCATCATTAAGTAACAAAACATGTGCAATAGGGAGTAGGAATGGCTTTAGCGACGCATCTCTTCTGAGGAGTCTAATATGTCCTATGGCATATGTTATGGATCTGCTGGTGATTTGGGTTCTTGGAACAATGGGAAATGTCCCAAACTGTCTCCCAATTAATTACGTTCCCCTCCAGGCTCAGCTCTCGCTCCCATTTCTTTAGTATTGGGAGTTCTCCTACAGCTACTTGCATCAGTTTAGCATAAATCCTGGACACTAATCCTCTCACCGGAGAATCAACAAGCCATTTAACGAATGGGTGCATCTCAAGACTGTTCCCCCATGGTGCTCCATAACATTTTAGGGCTGATCTTAAGCAAAGATAAAGGAAGAAGGATGTCCTAGGGACCTCAAAGCTAGCTCTCAGGTTTTCAAAACTTAACATACCTTCATAATTGAATAGCTGGTCTAGAGTATAAATACCTCTGTCACTCCACTGGTTATAAACAAAAGGTTTGTTACCAGACATTAAGTGCATGTTGTGCCAAATTGGGGTGTTCAAATGCCACTTATTGGTGTAGCGTAGTTGCTCCTCGACCTGTTTAAAGTTGGTCAATGTGTTGGTGATAATAGGGCCATAGGCTAGCATACACTTCTTTGGACACACACCTGTAAAGGCAAGGTCTTGCAGTCTTAGACTTCCAGTGAGATTTTGCTCTATTTCTCTCCATGGGACTGTAGATGAGGGGTCCATCCACACTGAGGGCCCGTAGCTGAAAAGCTCTGTGGTACACTTTAAGGTTGGGGAAGGCCAGACCTCCCGTGTTTGTGGTACATTGCAGGGTAGAGTATTTTAGCCTAGGCTGTTCATTATTCCAAATATACTGCCGAATTAAGGTATCAAGTTTCTTTTATTGGTGGGGGGTAAGGGGATCATTGTACTTAAGAAATTCACACAAGGAACTATGTTCATTTTAACGACGGCAATCCTGGACCGTAGCAATGCCGTCAGCGCAGACCAATTGGCCAGATCTCTTTGAACACTACTTAGTATAGTTTCATAGTTGTCCTGGACAACTCGCTGTAGTAATGCGTGAATGGTGCCCAAATATGTAATTTTGCTTTGGGTTGGTATTGTATCACTAATAGCTGGTGTCACCTGTCCGTTGTTCAACAGAAAAAGATTAGATTTATTCCAGTTGATTTTATAGCCGGAGATTGAGCCAAATTCGTTAAAGATCTTAAGAATTTTTGGGACAGAGTCCTCAAGGTCAGAGATGTACAGCAAAACATCATCTGCAAATAACGATATTGAGTTATTGGATTTAATCTGGACATACAGATTTTATTTTGCCTCATGGCTTGGGCTAACGTTCAAGAGAGATCGCAAATAGCATGGGAGATAGCGGGCATCCCTGTCTCGAGCCCCACGCAATGGGGAATGGCTGTGAGTGCAGGCCATTGGTTGAGACTATGGCTGTAGGATTCACATATAAAGTATGCACCATATCAATGAATTTGGCTCCCAAACCAAGCTTCTCCATTACTTGCCACAAGTAGTTCCACTCTGGGCGGTCAAAAGCCTTTTCCGCGTCCAGTGATAAAACTGCTGCCGTTGTTGGAAGGTTTTTGGCTTCTTCTATTACATGGAATAATCTGCGTATATTGTCTGCAGCGTGACACTTTGGTATAAACCCTGATTGGTTGGGCTGGACTAGCTTCTCAAAGCATTCTAGGCGTAGTGCCAAGACTTTGGAATAAAGCTTAATATCCGCCCCAATGAGGCTGATGGGCCTGTAGTTTGAGCACTCCATAGGATCTTTGCCCTTTTTGTGTATGACCGAAATTAGTGCAGTGTTGGTTTGTTGATGAAAGGTGCCCCTCTCTATGGCCAAGGTTAAAGTTTGTAAGATGGTAGGTCCTAGTATGTCAAAGTATCGTAGTAGAAGTTCTGATGGAATTCCGTCCAACCCCGGTGTTTTCCCCATTCTTACCGGTTTTTAACGCGGATTTAAGTTCCTCTAACATTATAGGTTGACCCAGTTGTTCTGCCTCCTCTGGGTCAAGAAGAGGCAGGTTTAGCTCTTTCAGGAACTTTTGGCACTGTGTTGGATCTGGATTGCAGGAGGATTCATACAACTTTGAATAAAAGGATTACAAAGTGGCGGTGATATCTTTAGGATTCATTGAGATACCTCCGCCTGTGCGGATGCTGTTGATAGCAGCTCTGGATTCGCTGTTTTAATTTCAGTGCAAGCACCAGGGGCTCTACACCTTAACTACACCGGTGCACAAGGGATATACTAAATCTGTGGCTACTTGTTTTGATATCGACTCGTTTTGACTGCCGAGGTGGTAGCAGCCGGAAACAAGAGCTATGGTGAGTTGTTCAAAACCTCTCTTTTTAGTAAACTCTGGGTACACAAACAATGTTCTCAATGCTCGAGTTCATGTGTAGAGACCCTGGTGATACTTGGAGCAAAGTTTCATGTTGTGTCGAGCCTTCTTAGGGTTTTAAAAATAGCTATTGAGGCTAGCATAAAAGTGCCCCTCAAAAAGCCATTTGAGCGAAAAAACGAAAATACGGGAAATCTTAAAAGTGACGCTTCCGTCCTAAATATGCTTTTAAACTAAAGTTTGACTCGGGTACATTCACAAAAAGACCCTAGCTTGCATTTTGGAGAGAGTTACGCTTTAAGCTCACTGGAGCACAAAATATAATTAATGCGGGAATGAGTGAGGTGACGTGTGGAAAAGGTGTAATTCTTGCTAGTAGGATTGTGCATCCTCCATATGTCTGTAAGATGGTGGGATTCCACAACTGCTTTAAACATGTCCGATATGAGTTTTTGGGCTTTTGTGCGATTTCCTGATCTATCCTGGTTTAAATCTAGTACTGCATTCATGTCTCCCCCTACAATTAGTGAATATTCATTGAGCGAGAGCAATTCATTGGTTAGGCGTGAGAAGAAACTTTCATCATATGATGACAAGATATCCTGCCTGAAGAGTCTTTACTGCTTTTGTCTACAGTAAGTGCGGATTTCCGCGACAGCAGCACGATGGAGCCCTTGGTTTTGGTGTCGTCACCAGATGAGGCAGCAACCTTAAAGTATTTATTCTGTAGACGATTTACATCTCTTTTACGTAGGTGTGACTCTTGTATAAAGTGCCACGTCTATGTTTTTCCTTCTTAAATAATCCAAGAATTTAGCTCGTTTGATCGGCCCGTTTAGCCACCTGATGTTAACTGAAAGGATTGAAAACTCAGCCATCTTCAAAATCGAAACGCATACATGTCTTGAGTACCCTACCGGATTTTGTTGACAAATCTGTAGCAAAGGTTGAACTGTTAGCTCTGAGCAAGGTGTGACAAAAACAAAAAAATACAATGAATCCCCTAACCCTGTGAGACCGCAGACCCCCTCACCTATTTGTAAGATGCGTGACCACATCAAACGCAGTTTGCACAAAACTCCAGCTCAAAATTACACCTCCTGTCTCAAGCCACAGGCCAACCACAACAGGTCTAGTGAACTCCTATGTCAAGCATGAACAATATTATAAACCCCTTCAAACAATTTCTGGACCAAGCTGTGTGAAAAACAGACCAATCCAGTTGGAGCAATAAGCAGACTATGAGCTGAACAGACCGTATCCCTCATGTTCTTTCAGTCCAGCCCAATTGTCAAACTGTAAACTGACCAGCCAGCATTTATCATTTATTTTCAGTCTGGTTAAGTGTCCCCCCCAAAGATCAGCTCCGAAATTTACATACAGTATCCTTAAGATTACCAGCCAGTATTTGTCATGAATTTTCAGTCTGGTTAAGTGTCCCTCCCAACTGCCTCAGTATACTGCTAACTAACATTACCATCGCCAAAATACCCCTGCAAATCAAATCCCCTACTTCACCATTAACGGTCAAGCCACTAAACCTTTTAAATCTCTCTGATGGAGACGAGTCCGCCTACAGGTGGGAAGGCTGACCACCTGGTGCAATCAAAACAACCTAGAGCTCAATGCTCTAAAGACAGTGGAGATGGTTGTGGACTTCAGGAAGAACTCAGCCCCACTTGCCCCCATCACCCTCTGTGGCTCCACAATTGACACTGTGGAGTCTTTCCGCTTCTCACATGACCTCAAGTGGGAGCTGAACATCAGCTCCCTCACCAAGAAAGCACAACAGAGGATGTACTTCCTGCGGTAGCTGAAGAAATTCAACCTGCCAAAGACAATGATGGTCCAAGTCTACACAGCCATCATTGTGTCCATCCTCACTTCCTCCATCACCATCTGGTACGCTGCTGGCACTGCCAAGGACAAGGGCAGACTACAGCGTGTAATTCGGTCTGCAGAGAAGCCGATTGGCTGCAATCTGCTGCCACTCCAGGACCTATACGCCACCAGGACTCTGAAGCATGCTGCAAAGATTGTGGCTGACCCCTCCCACCCCGGGCACAAACTCTTTGACACTCCCCTCTGGCAGGAGGCTGAGGTCCATCAGGACCAAAACCACACAAAGTTTTTTCCCCTCCGCCACTAGCCTTATTAACAAGAACGAAGGGGTAGGGGTAAGGGGAAGGGGTAAGACAGAGCAATGAGATTCAGCCTAAATGCGCCATGACTCAGGTCCCCTTCAAGGCCAGACTAATGTTGGAAATCCCTCTAGTGGACAGAATGTGTAACAACAACCACCACATGCTTATAGTGGCATTGACAATGCATAAGCCTGAGAAGTGTAGTACATGACAGGCTGCATTTGAGCATTAAATATTTGAATATTATTAGAATATATAAAAATAAATGAAATTTGAATGGTATTATCGAGGAAGATTGACAGCTCTAATATGTATAGATTTTTCCACCCCTACCTGTGAAGATCACTCCATGACAGTTCCCATGATCAACTGTATGAGAGCTTAATCAGTAGCTTCATACTGCTACAACATATCTACTATTGCACCGTTTTCCTATATAGAGCACTTATTGGAATAGGGATCATTTCAGTAGCATGAAACCAAGCAAACACTAGTGATATTTGTTTAAAAAGTCTTACCTCTCTGTCTAGGCCACCGGCATTGACTCTGATGACTCCTGTGACTGGGTTGATAACAAACATGAAGTCACTGGGCAACTGTGGATCCTGGCTCATCAGACGGTAGCGGATATCTGAGTTGTCAGTATTTGGCTGGTCAATATCTGTGGCCACAACCTTAATCACCTCAAAATCTGGAGAGAGGGAAGTCAGAAGTGAAAATTAAGTACAGACTCCTCAAAGTATTCAGAGCACAAGGTCTTGGATTTTACTATATAAAGTATAAAGTCAAACAGTAAAAGTGCTATCCTGCTTTGTCTTGTAAAAGTGAAACATACTTTTGAACACTGACATACATCTTTTTCAGGCTTAAATGAGATCCACTGATGGTACCTTTTTTTGAGGCCTCAGGAACTTCTCCCAGAAAGGTGCTTTGAGTAAAGGTAGGTTTGTTGTCATTCTGGTCAATTACTTTCACTGTAATATCCATAGGGGCCTCAGCATTTCCTGAACCATCTGCTACAGCATGGGCTTGAAACTGCATAGGAATAAACACATTTGTATTATAATAATACATACATGCAAGAATATTCCATGTAGATGATCGGGCATGGAAAATACAATAGATGCATACCGATTCAAGAAACCCTGTTATTGACCAAAACGTGAAAGGTGTGGTCATAGTGTCACCATGTCTTTTTATTTATTTATTATTTTTTTTTATTTTTTATTTTTTTTTTAAACTTAAGAGTGAAAGTCTTTAAAACGTACATAAAGTTTGGTTTTGTACAGGTGATACTTCAATGTGATATAACATTTGTTTTGGAACATACAAAAGCATGGTAGGTCAGCAGAAAATTTTATTATCTTGCAGGTGTGGCATGAGAAGTTTCTTTGGACATTTGCTTTTCAGGTGTGAAAATTTGATTTTTGAGTTACATGAATTAAAATCACCCATGTTTTTGCAAAGTATAGCTTTAAAGACAAGCTGGAACGTTGACTAATGTTCTGAATAAACATCTGATTGTGCTGATTAGTAGAACTAGTTTGGAGTAATATATAGCTCTTTCATGTTCAATTCAGATTTAAAACTAATGAATTCTGAAGGGAAATTGAGTACAAAGTGTGTTCAAATGACTACCTGTCTGATCAAAAAAAAGGGTATGCATAAAGCTAACACCAGAGAAGATGCCTACCATGTAGTTGTCTTGTTTCTCTCTGTCCAGTGGTTGTGTGAGATACAGATTACCAGTGTTTCGGTCCATGGTGAAAAGGCCAACAGGAGGCTGATCAGCTCCTGGACCAGTGATGCTGTAAAAGATCTTCTTTATTTTATCCGCATTAGAACGGATCTGGATAAAACACAACAGGCCTGAGTTATACCATTCTCACTTACAACAATAGTTACAATATTGTTAAACAATTGTCACTACAGTAAGAAAGCAATGCAATTTTAATTTATTTGCAAAAGTATTTGAGTTGTACTTGTTACGCCAGGTCGTTTAGAGTAGTCAGCCGATAAAGACTGATACGTCACATGAGGGGGGGGGGGGGGGGTTGGTTGATCAATCTGATTTAGCCAAAACGTGGCTATTTACATTTTTGAGGTACAGTCACCTGGTTACAATATTCTACATCCTGTTACTAAGATCACAAGTCAATTATGTTGTGATATCTGGATAACAATGCATCATATTAGCCATGGTGCACCTGAGAACAACTATGCTCTTTCATTATCACTTACATCAATTACATCTTACATTTTGATTTATCCTGATAACAGGAGGATTACACACAAAAACATAGTAAGACAGAGAAAAAAAAAAGGAAATTCACTTTTTAAACACTTTCAAATGGGTTTGAACCAACCAGATTTAATTGACAAAGCACATCATAGGCTACAATTCACCTGTATCATCTTATAGTGTGGTTTGCTTTATCTGTAAATAATTACTTACAAATTATCTAGTAATAATAACTTTCAATAAAGTTCATAAACCTTTGTTTGATTAGTATATTACTGAACCCAGCCATCAAACGCCACACTGACACATCCGGTGCCACCTACCACCACAAGTAAATTCTCAACCCAGTGGGAAACACTGTACTGTAAAGTTTTTTTAAATAAAATAAACAAAAATAATAATTGAAAGTCCGAGCACGACTGCAGTGAAAACCAACATGAAGTCATTCTTTTCAGAAACAAATATTAAAAATACAATTCAGTACCAAATACTCAGGTACAAGGGGCTTTATTTTCTCTTACTTGAGATACTTTTAGGGGGTAGGGTCCTCGGTCATTCTCAACGACAGTGAGTTCTGGAATAACCCATTCTCTCTTCCTCCTCCTCAGCCCCTCAACCGACGTGGGAAATAGCAGAATGGGCACCTGTTGATCAGATGCACTCTGAAAGAACATGCACATTTGTAACCAGTTATAGTGCAACAGGCACTAGACATTGGATTCTAATTGGCCTAAAAAAACTGAATCAGGCAAATTACAATGACAATGCATAAATATCTGATCATGTTAGTTCTGTAAAAATGCTTTGAAAAGCAGAAAGACTTTCTTCTAGCATCTTTTGTCTAGTAGTTATTGTTCACTGACAAACTGTAATGTCTTACAGAAAGACTGAGGTGCTTCATTCATTCAGGCTAAAACAGAAAACATGGTTAATGCATACTGTTAAACAGATAATGACATTAACTACTAGTAATTGGTAGCAAACTATTTTAAAATAACTGCCTTAAAGAGCAACTTTACCCTGTAATTCTACTAGAACCCCACCTCTCAGCATATTATGAAAAAAGCAACAGAGGGGCGGGAAAATGACTGAAAGATGTGTTGCTACGTGGTATTTGACTCAATGTTGTGAAAACACTGTCTGATAAAGCGACGTAGAGCTGGTAGTCAGAGAGCCAGTGTGTTTGGCAAAGAAGTCTCCCTACAGTGGGAGCAGGGCGAAGCAGAGGGACAGTTGTTGACTCGTTAAATGCCTAAACAAGTAGTCATGTATATCTCATTGGTTGTAGGCTACATTTGCAATCTTATGGACATATATGTGCAAAAATAGTTATTCCAATAGTTCGAAGCTGTGTGTTTTTAGAAGGAACATTCAAACGTCATTTTTGACCAGTTTTGATAGCTCTTATGTGTTTTGGATTGATGAGATGAATCTGAAATGAAAGGAGCCTTGGGTGTGCCTGTCACAGTCGTTTGTTTCCCTCACTCGTTTCCAAGCTGAACAGCCAATTCGCCGACTCAACATGTCGAATCGACGTCAGCGGGACACACCGCATAGACTAGGCCGACGGTTGGCCACTGTCGGCCCAACTAGGACCGGCGGCCAACTATCGGCTTGGTGGGTCAGGGCCTTTACTGTTGTTCAGGCCAACATATCTCATTAACCTTCTGGGGTTGTTTGCCAACAATCTTGAAATTTAGCAAATTCTTGTAAATTCAGCTGCTGGCTGACAAACCAGTGTGTCCGTCTCTCTCGCTGTCAGGAACAAGATTTATTTTATTGAAAATCTCAGGAAAATGTCCAGCCCCCGGGGCACTGAGCTTTCTGAAAACTTAAATAGCCCTGCTGTAAGCTTTGTGCAGTTGCATTTACCTGGGCTGATCTGTTAACAGCCCCTTTTGCAAATTCAGTGTCATTAACCCTCCCACCACCAACCCTTGATAACAAAAGAGTCATTTTAAAATTGTAAATTAGTTGTATAAAACAAGAGAGCAGATGAAAGTATTTGTGCAGATGAAAGTATTTGTGCTCGTTACATACCCAAGACTTCACAGAATCTCCTCAAGTGACCAAAAAGGTTGTCACAATAGGTAAAGTAATTTTCTTTCACAAATTGCATACTTCGAAGTGCAATCATGAAACGCACTACTAGTCTACTTGGCTATTATTGTAGCTAAACCTGTGCTGAATACAAGTCATGTGACTTGGAAAATACTGCCTACATGCAACAATATCAGGCATGCCAAAATTATCTGTGTGTCTGAAAAACCCTCAGACCCCAGAGGGTTAAGGAGGAGCCACGGAAATCTAAGCAGACACATACAGGCTGATTTTGCGTATAAAAAGCAGTTTTTACCAATTATACTAATTATTAGCTTATTATCTTTTTGTACAACATTTGTTATTGCAAAGAGCAGTGCAGGGCCAGCAAAAAATTGCACAGATAATAAATTGGAGCCCTTATATCATCTATTCTGGCTTTAACAAAATAGGTTCTAAAGTTTCATGTAGGCAATAATAAACAATTAAACAGCACTCCATAATAAATGACATCATACAAACTTAAATAGTAATGCTGTGTAGAAAAAAGCATTATCTAAAAATCTAAAACTGTCAATACTGCCTTTAACAATGTCTTTATTGTACTAGATCCTTGATAAACCGCAATTTGATGCATACTCCACTTGCAAAGCATATTTTGCATATATTGTTCTGAAAAAGTTAATTTAGACTACAAATGGGTTTGGAAGTTTCCATTACGCCCCTTTAACAGTGTCTCTAATCCTACCTCTGTGTTATTAGCATACTCCACTTCAGTATGGTGGTGTTGATGGTTGTGGCCACCATGATGATGCTCAACATTTTGGTGGTGGCTCTCATGGTGATGCCCATGGAGCAAAACTCTGACAGGAACACTCATTTTGTGACCTTGTGAGTCCCAGGCGTGGATAATGAATTCCCTGTGTCCATGAATATCAGTCCGTCTTTTTACCTGGAGGGGAAAAACCTACTCGTTATCAAAAGGTCAACATGCTCGCTACAGATTTGGATTCATGCTGTCACATCTTGGAACTCACATGGGTTCCATTCACTAAAATGGATATTACTCATTCTTAATCTAAGTTAAGTCAAAGTTGTGTGTTGTTACCGAATCTTGGATAAACTACCTAAATTGTTGCTGAGAAATTATATTTTCACTGACACAATCCCCTAATAATTTTACTTTGTATTTGTAAAATTATGTGGGAGATATTTGTAGAGGTGAGCATTAGAAACCGCAATTTTACATATCGAGTCTGTTGAACTGTACTGACCTTCAATATGCCATCTGTCTGTACCATGAAATGGCTGTCATCACTGCTGAAAACAAATCTTGTGCGGTCTGTGCAGTCAGTGAAGGCCACTGTAATTAGACAGAAGAAATTGTCATCCATTACAAATGCAGTACATAAAGAAAACAAAAAACAGAACAAAGTAATGTACATCCTTTTAATCCGTTTACATTCTACAAGTCCTACTTTGTCATTACTTGACATTCAAAGTGACCTTTAACAAATAATGACGTACAAATGAGATGGATCCATCAACATTTTATTAAATTCATTTAAAAAGAGTCATCTGTCATATGTTGCTAGGTACGTCTGACGCATTAAATCCGAAAGAACGCAGTAAACTCATTATTGACGTGTCCAATGTTTCCCACACAAACTTTACTTGGGGCAGGCCGCTCAGGTAGGCTATATATTATTTGGCGACCCTTAAGGACAATATATAAAGTGCTATACATGTGTTAGTGGTTCTAACAATGGCAGACTGGTCAAGGACAAATACACCTTTAATTATTTTAGTTGATTTATATCCTTTAGTATTCTTTAACAAAGAACCATGTATGTTCCTCTTCCATCTGCACTGTATTTGGCATTCTTGACACACAATATGTGTTCTCTCCAGTGAACCGGGACTATAATTTGGGAGGATTGAATAATTATAGGTTTTTATAATTGTACAATCCCCTCCTTAATTATAGTCTTATTTCACTGGACCAGTAACTATATAGCCTAGTTGAGGCGAATGTACATACTACAATTCATGAAACAACAAGGAGAGGACACCTCAATGGTTTTTGATCCTATATTTTGCTGGGGGGAAATAACGGATGAATACACTGTGTTACAATCATTGTTTACAGTGTGCATTTAGGCTATCACTTAATTATCTTTATAGTTTATATATTTCAGGCCAATTTCTTCAGTGTCTCTTTTCTATGTCCATATAGATATGGGCCTACGAGAAGTAAAGCATATAATATATAAAGAAGGAAACTGCCTCTTTTTTATGTGTCCTCCCTGTGTCTCTTTTTTTTTTTTGAGAACAAGCGTGGCAGAAGCGGACCGATTGAATGATATATCCAAAAATATACATTTACAAACTACTGCTCTTAAATGAAACCATTCAAGGAGTTTGGCCATTTATTTCCACAAACGAACTGTTGTACACGTTGACTGAAAAGCGAGCAGTGGGAGTAAATATGTTACTTAGGTAATTTATATTTTAGCCCATACGAGAGAGGGAGAGACAGTGAGAGAGAGAGATATGTACACATCACAATCTAGCATTGTAGATTAGTGGTTGTAATTGATCTTCATGGTAAATTTCCTGAGTGACATTAGGCTGTCTTCTGCTCACTTTTAAAGGCAAAGAGTACAACTGCTCATTTGTGCAAATAATTAGCCTAACTCCTTGAATGGTATGGCGGTGATAGTGGTCAGTAAATGTATATTTTTGGGCTATTTACACATTCAGTCAGTCCGTGAGCGTCTCCCCTCGCTTTCATTACAGCGGCCGCGTTTCTTTTTTACAAATAATGTATTTCACGTTGTCATAATTCCATATGAAGCTGCTGCTCACTCTGTAAAGTATGCACAACACGTATTCTTCATTTTTGCTAGCTAGCTCCTCTGCTCATCAACTCCTCGATCATAACCTACTGTAACTTTCACCACTGCTCGTTAAATACCCATTTTACACCCAGGGCTCAACCAGGGTTATACCAAGGTCGACTTTGTGTCGTTTTTCCATTGAACACAATGTTGTTTTTTTTTCCACAGCACACTGGCGGGGAGAGGGATTTCTAAAGTGCACTTTCTGTCCTTGAAAACTCATAAAATAAATGGTAGGACAGAAAATGTTAGGGGTTTTAAAACCATGACTTTTTCAA